>NW_013667916.1:84597-122312 GCF_000517525.1 Limulus polyphemus
ATAGTATATATATATATATATATATATATCTCACTTGTTACTTTGAATTATTACTCGCACTACTGCTATATTTGAAATTCTTTAAGATAATTAGTCTTCGCATTTGTTGTGATATATGTGTGAATTATTCAGACAACACAATCTCCGCTTTAATTGGAAACTCAATGACTCTTCAATATGATAATTATTTTTCATATGGGGCGTTAAAATGAATTAAAAAAAAGTGAAACTTATCCTTAAGCGAGGGTACAGTTTCTCATGTAAAAGTGAAATTGTAGCGTGGTGTTTTTATTGTTTAAGTGTGTTTTCTTCTCCTTCAAATAGGGCTTAGTGGATTCTGCCTATATGAAAATAAATCTTTCACGCGTTATTTCTTGGTTCAGTTTTCACATTATTTTATTCGTTTTACACAGTGACGTTGATTATTGTTGTATTTTGGTAGTTGTTTAAATAAATATTAAAATAAAGTTATTGTGAACAAACTATTGTTTCACAGAGATATGATTACAAAAATCCACAGGTTTACGTGATTGTATCGTGACCTGATATTATTTATTTTTCACTGTTTTATAGTTGTTGACTGAATAGTTTCAATCCATTTAATTCCACGCCCCTATGTGGCTCATCGTTAAGTCTGAAGGCTTATAATATTATAACCGGGTTTCAATACGCGTGGTGGGAACAGCACAAATAGCCCATTGTATAGCTTTGTGTTAAACAAAATAAATAAACAATTTAATTCCAATTCATTTTCCAGTTTAAACAGAATGTTACTTCTACATACTATGTACAGTGAAGGTCATATTATATTGTCAGAAGTTACTAAAAATAGATCAAAATATCCAATTTACGTGTAAAAAGAAAAAAGTATATATATATGTGTGTGTGTGTGTGTGTGTGTGTATGCGCGCGTGTGTGTAAATATATATATGTTGTATTTCGTTGTAAATTTTATCTGAAAATAAAAGTCGTTCATTGTAATCTAATGATAAACTATGTGATCCTGTTAACGAGTATAAAGATATCTGTGTTTCAGTTTTCATAGGTGTCAATTACAACATTAAAAAGCAGGAAGGGTCACAAAAAATAAAGTAATGAAGAATGGAAAACCATATGCTCGATCAGTTTTCGAATGCAAAATTTTCTTGAACTCTTCAAAGGAAAGCGGCACTAGAATGACTAAAGAGATGTTGTCGTTTTTTTGACACTGTACAAGAATGTATCCATGGTGCATTTGGAATGTTCACACCTCTAAATGTAAAACTGTATTAAATGAAGTAGAAATAAGTACAAAATATAAAACTTTTGCTGTCAGGCCTGTGATTGATCTCCGTATTTCGGAGCTGGTGAGCCGGTTTCGAATCTCTGAGATAACCGCAAAACACTTCCTGCACTTTAAGCTGTTGGTGTGTTATAAGAGTATCAGTCAGTCCTTTAATGTAGAAGATGGGTGGTCAAACGATGCTCATGGCTATCTACCCTCTGTTCATTAGTTTATAATTACGGATGGCGGCAGACAGTCTTCGTAGCTTTGCCATAAATACAAATACATATGAATATTTTAATTTTGGATACACAGAAAAATAATTTTCTCTACAAAACTTAGACGTGCCAACCAATGTCAAAATTCTTATGTATGATACATTAGCTCACTAAGTGAAAGAATCTTACTTAAATAGCTGAGAACTGAAATAATAAGAATTTGCATCAGCTGAGATGGATCGATACACCAAGAACAAAAACAAACAAACATAGTAGCATAAATATGTTTGTTGCTTCTTAGGAGCACGCTCCAGTTTAGTCGGATACACTATTATTTATCACCACAAACCTAAAATGGTCTCTTATTACCATTTCTAATACCTGTCTATTTGTCTGTCCATCTCATGTGTATAAGGTACTATTGGTTCATCTAGAAACAGAAATGACAACTTGTTTACATTCTTACTTAAAAGCAGCAATGATAAAACATAGCTAATAAAATTAACTTTCAAAAAGAATCGAAAATCAACTATTGAAGGCTGGTACGTTATGCAAATAATTTCGATTGCACTTGTTCTCTCTGGAACATTAATAAAATATGTAATATTTTATTTTTCTCACATATTCTTCAAGAACTTGACCCTTACTTATGACAATAGCAAATGAACAAGGTCAAACAAGATCTACAGCTGATTTAAACGACAAACGATACTTGTTGTTTAAGACTCATAACATAGGTGAATTAATATGTAAAATTATAAATTGCAAAAGTCCGTTTATAATTTACGACAAACGATACTATTAAATTTTACTGTAAATATTCTAAGCCTCCATTTCTACATAAAATTCGCAAGCTTTGTGTAACTGATAATCTAAGCAAAATGCACAAAACTTTTACAAGATATAAACCTTCACATATTTGTGACAGACTGCTACTCATTTATAAAGTATTCCAGTTGGCAAAGTTCTGGAACTTTTCACTTCTGAGGAATGATGCCTTGCTATAGATGACTAAGCAACTCGTAATATACACACTCTACCGATAACGTTGAAGTTAAACATTCACATAGACAATAACTTGAAGAAACTAGCAATAATTCTTAATGTTTATTTTTAGTCAGAATGTTGGAAAATACAGGAAAATTCTGTGAGAGCCTTTACTGACTTGTTATTTAGTGTTTATTTAAAGAGAACTACAATTTTACTCCTATAGGAAAGCATTCGTACCTAAAAAGACTTTTTTAAAAATAGTTTAAATACGGTCCATGTAAATTGTGGTAGATATTAAGTGATGTTTTTAATATGTGTAACGTCCGGCCACACTCTATCTGACGACCGTTCATCTTGACAATAGCCTTCGGCATACTTTTCATTGCAAATACTCCGTCGTAATAATACCTCTCCTCCTTGCAGGCTTTTCATAATCCATACGCTGTATGAGGATGAAGGTTTCCCAGTGCCAATTTCATTAGTAGAATTGCACAGAAAATCTATAGGCACTGCCTTCGACGACTTGACTGGCATGTTTTCGTATGGAATAGCACAAACATCCGATTCATTCTCCAGCTGTTTGAAGTACGAGACAGTTAAACAAATATGTATTGGAAGCAACATGTGTCATGTAACTGGTGTCATTTTGACAGACACAGATCCTTCATGATTATGTTTCTTACTGTCGTCTTGGAGACGTGGACAACTTTTGCCACTGACTTTTATGTTCATAAATTTTCACCTGTTACAAGATGCCGCACTTTTCGTATCATAGCTGAGACAGAACTTGTTACAAATCTCTCTCTTGATGGTCCCAATTCTCAAAGTTGTTCCATATTCATTTGTTTCCAATCCCATTAAGTACAGTAGATAACCTCGTTTTGGAAACTCTATACATCCAATTTGAGCATATCTTTATGTACTGAGTGTATGAATACTTTTCGTCAGAAAGGGTTGGTACATGGCCTTCTCAAAAGCATTCAGTCTTCGGTGACATCACACTACCTACAAAATGCCATAAAAAGTTAAAATATAGTTCCCACACATTCCGTTCCATCGCGATTTTATATCGTCTGTGATTGTCACGTGACTTGCTGATTTGCATATTCGAAATCGTTTTAATATAACGTACTCAACTTTATATAGCCGTTGCTAATGCAAATCATTACAAGGTCTAGCACTGTTTTAAATAACACATTATTAAAACTTTTTTTTTTACTACTGGATAAATATTTCAGCGTCAGAGAACGCTTACTCCCTGCTAGCAGAAACTTTGCAGAGTAAAACGTTGACATAAGCAGTTTTAAAGCCTATTTTTCTTATAAACTTTGTATCATTTTGCTTATAAGTTTGTTTGTTTTTCAAAAAAATGTATGTTCGTTTCTTGAAACTGATTTACTTCACTTGAGATCGTTTATACGACGTAGGAAAGAGATTTCGATGAATTATTGAACTGAGTTCTTAATTGTTTGCGAAATAAAAATAGACTTTAGTAGTCTTCTTTTTCCTGTGATTAAAGCATTCCCGCTTTTTAGTATATTCCACGTTTCTTTCTGTATTTTGAGGAGTCCATATTCAATATGCAGTTAAATGTATTCAACGTTATCCAATTTTCAGCCCACAAAATACAAATTACAGTAAAACCTTTTTTTAATTAGAGAATTCTAAAGAAAATATAAAAAAAAGATACTATCTCATTTCCAATTGCGCATGCCCTTCGCCATACACTTAGTAAGTAACACAGATCACGTTAGCGCTATTCTAGACTATTAGAATCCGCTTTTCATGGAACTTATCATTATTTATCAGATTTTTGTCATAGCCCCTCAAAATCTTGTAAGCTTGTAGAATCGAAAAGCTTCAGTTCAATAACCTACTCAGAGGAGCTTATTACCGTAGGTAGTGCAAAATTGGTAATAACTAGAAAATATATGTGGATATACTAATGGTATTCCATGTGTTTACCACATCTGTCTAAGATAGTTCGTATATCTCTATCTAGTTGTCAGCGTGTGTTGATGGCTTTCACTCTAGTCTATCAGTTCAAAATAAAAGAAGGCTATATGCAAGCAACCTTTTATATCGCTTTGCGCGAAAATGCTGAATATTCTCTTTTTTTCTACCTATTTATCTGTTGTTTTTTGTATATCTAGTTGTTTTACGCTAAATTGCACTAGTATAAATTGTAATAAATCAATATCTTGTATTATATAGGTAAAAAGCCGAAATTGTTGAGTTTATTTGCAATAAGAACGTTAAAGAAATATAAGATAACCACTTAAAGTAAATTTCGGACAAACACATTGTCAAAATTTCCTTCAATAATGAATGGGAAGCCATCCAGTTCTTTAGATATTTGAAAATGTATGTGTTTAAAGCACGAAATATTGACAACGCTATAGTTCTCTAGAAGGTTATTGTCTTTCCATAATAAGCGTGTTTCCTTTGAAATCAACAACAAAATTGTATTCATAATTTCTTATCCAGCCTCACTTGTAATTTTATATGACACACAAACATGATTTATATGCTGGATGAGAAAGGGACACCTCTACTTATATGTCGTACAATATCTTATCCTAAGAACATACTGAAATTTCTTTTTTTTTAATGAAAAAACAACGAATTATTATCTAAAATATAGAAAATGAGTAAGTTCATTTCCTAAATGGCTCAAGACTATTTTATGAATTTTAACTAATTTTCCGCTATAACCATGATTTCGTAAGTATATCATGTATAGCATAACTTCAAAAGAAATCAGGCTAGAAAATTAATTGGACTTGTTCTAAGTTCATTAAAAAGTCTGCTTTGTATGCTACAAGGTTGCAAAGATCACCCAAGATACACGCGGAAATGGAAAAATTTCGCGATCAACATTTGTAGTAGTGACGGGACATTTTGTTAGATTAAAAAGACAATCGGTTTTAGACTAATTCAGATTCGTTGCTTTATACGAACACAATTTATGTTTGAACAAAGACGTTTGAGTTGTATAGCCGAAGTGTAAATTCTAAGATAATCAAGCTTGCAAGTTTATACTCTTTGCTTATGACATGGTAGTAATGCCGAGAAAAAATAAAACTAATAAGTGGCATCAAGTTTAACATTCAGTTTGGTTTGCATAAACATGTTTTCCTGCTTCTCCAGTTTAATAAATTCTATAGTAGCAGTATACACCCACGAGTCAAAGCATTAAAAACCTAAATCTAATAACTTGTTGGGCCAGAATGTGCCTTGATTACAGCTTGGGTAAGTTGGGATATTTACTCCACTAGTGTCTTGAAGGTATCTGCTTCTATCTTTGATCATTCCTTAATCAATATATTCTCAAATCCTGGTAGATTTGACAATAATGGGCTATGTATTCTGATATCTCGATCTAAAACGTCCTATATATTCTCGATGAGATTGAAATCATGAGGCTATGTAGGCCATGGTAGATGTTGGAAGTCTTTATTATGCTCTTTGAATCAATCACGATCACTTTCAACTATGTGGCTGGTAGCATTATTGTCCTGGAAGTAACAATCTACGTTTGGATAAAAGTAAAGCATTTCTGGTTGCACCTGATCAACTACGGTGGTCAGATATTCATGGAGACATTGCAGGATGGGTCCACGATTTCATTCAGTTGTCGCCACAATCTAGCCCTGCCATCATTGCATAATAATGCAAGGCGTGATTCATTTGGCCACATTACACACTTCCATTAGGCAACTGTCCAATCTCGGTAAACAAGTCATAAGTAGAAACGTTTCTTTCGACTTTTGGCAGAAATAATAGATCTACATAAAGGGGTGCCGATTACCAAAGTTAATTTCACGCATCTCCTTAAGGAGCATTATTTTGGTGGAAAGGGATGTTCCTGGAACATTATTAAAGTTATCTGTCAATTCATAAAAAACCCTTATATTTGCCTCCTATCCCAGTATCCCATATTAGACGAAGTATTTTAAGTTGTTTTTTTTTTGTTTTTCATTTTCATCTGGTACCCATGCAGTGTAAACTTGTAAGCTCGGGACACAGTGGCTTTTTATTTGCCAGTCAGTTCGACCATCATCGCTATTGAAGCACTTGTTAGTTGAGTTCCTACAATAAGACTTCGTTCAAAGCGTTATAAATTTGTCGTTTTACCATCGTAGAGACAAATAACGCTCATACAATTTACCGTCTGTGTTTATAGACCTTCGTTAGTTTTATTTCTGTAAGATGCAAATGTCTACTTCTATAGATAGGACCTTAAAAGTTTGGCCACTTTGTTATGAAACGCTCCAGACTATATGCTAGTTTTAATGTTAAGCAAAGATCCTAGTTGGCAGTAAAGAATGGTAAAATTATACCCACAATGGGCTAAAATGGCCACATTAGAGACGTCTATGGTTCAATCATGACTGACCCTAATTTTCAACTGTGGACTATAGGGAAGGTAACTGGTCAACAGCCCCTTCCATCTATAGTAGATACTCTTAATATGTGTATTGTTAGCATTGTCACAGTTAAAATAATTACTCACTTCTTTCTTCTTTTTAGAGTAGTAGTAAAGTATATTTAGATAATTTTTCAAAATTTTCGTAAGGGTTTCTGCACTTAGTTAATGACATCTTTGTAAATTGTATGGTAAAATGTAGTAAAGATTTGCTAATCCTTTTGCATAGGTCAATGTTACGTATGGTAACAACTGTCTCATACAAACTTATACGTGTACCAGTTTGAAACCATGTTTGTGTCTACTCCTTTGATTAAGAGAAGCCCACTTCAGAGGTGACAGAGATACTTGTACAAATTATTATGAGGTGCGGGTTCTCTCCCTTGAATATATCATTTGGAATAGTCGGTGACATAGGTAATCTAAGTATTATGGGATACACTAGGGCTTGAAAGTGCGATACAACATTATTTTTTCTGGTGCTCTTGTCCTATGCAGACGGTTTTGATAACCGTAGTTTCTACTGGCAGCTAGTTAGTGTCCAGAGACACATAAAAACTGGCCAGTAAGTAATATACATTGGAATATTGTGAAAAAAAGATTCATTTTTTGTGTTCACTTAGCTTTGTTTTTTTTTCTTTTATTTCAGAATTTATTATAATTCTTTTCATAACATTTTCGTAACTTGTATTCTGCGGGTACCTAAGCTTATCTGTTCTACATCAGAGAACCCTGAATGTCACAAAACTACAACTCGAAACCAAAAACCTAGGATTTTCAAGTCTGATGTGCTATAAAATGTTAAATGCCATATGTATGAAGTTGAAGGTTTGGAATGTGGTGCTGAAAAGAATTGCTAGTCTTATGTAAATTTCACACCATAGAACAAAATTAGTTTTTTTAACACACAGCAACCAAACGTTGAAAGCAAATCCCGCTCCTCCAATAACTTCGTATCCTGTTGTAAAATTGAGTTTCGTAGCTCATATTTATTTATTATCAAAAAGAACATCATTTCATTACAAATGATTTTGTTTGTTTGTAATTAAGCACAAAGCTACACAATAGACTATCTGTGCTCTGCCCACCACGGGTATCGAAACCCGGATTCTAGCGTTGTAAGTCCGCAAACATACCGCTGTGCCACTGGGGGTGCCATTACAACTGCCTAGCATGAATATTTAAAAGTTAATATTTCAAAATGCTTCAGAGGTGATCAGGGAACTCTTAATAAGTTGTCTTTATTTTTTATTACTATTCTGTTAACACAAAATAACATAACCAGTTTTAAACAAAGCAACAATAGATTGCATGTACAAACAAATGAGAATAGTGAAATGCTGATAAGCATTATCAAACGAAAACTCTTAACAATTCATTCTATTCCTAAAGTGGCCAAGTAGAAAGTCGTCTGGTGTAAGAAAAGCCTTTCATCAAAATTTTAAAATAACACAATACATGCAGCCAAATCACGACTTCTGAACACACTGAAAAAGTATCAAGGTGAGAATGGTTTGAATCGCCATCTATTGTATTAGAAGGATAATAATGCTAAATTAGAATATGAATCATATTTTGGGGATAACAACAACTTCTAGGACTAAAATATATTCATTCACATTGGATAACAAAACCCTTAAAACTAACTAACTGAGGACCATAAGTTTTAGCAATATCAGATCTCAATGACCCAGTTAACTTAGTACCAACAATTTTCACTAATTGGAACCTCATTTTTTTAGGTTAAGATGTGCTTTCGGAAAATTTTAATAACCCTGTCTTCAACAGCGAAATAAATAAATCTCAAGAAAAATTACCTCCAAGCAAATATGTAGAAATAATCATCTTCTTAGAAGAAAAAAGGTTGATTTGTGTTTCACCATTTACCATTTACTTAACGAGAGAGTGTATAAACAAAGTATCGTTCAATTTTTAATAACGTGCAAGCTTTGATTTTAGCAAATGCAGTGCTTTCTTGGCACCAAATATTTAAAATTTAATATAAAGAAATCACTTGGAAGAAAACCAATTGAATAGACTCTTTACTGCTAATGTGGTTGTTTGAAAATTGTACATTCATTTGCTCAATAACAGATGACTTTTACAGAACTAGTATATTTAAATGTTTTCACTCACAAAAAAGAATGATACCTTAGATTGATAGTTTCCTTTTTTTTGTGAGTCTGAAACACTTAAATATACCAGTTCGATTTTCGATACCTCACTACTATAAAGGCTTGGTTTGGTCTAATATTTCATTGGTGGTAGTGTGGTAGTGTCCAGGGTCATTGATGAGGAGTGGAATTCTCCGAAACTAATCTGGCTCACAGACACACCCCCAATGAAAGGATAGACCATTTCAAGCTTTCACTTATTGTTAAACAAAAGTTTAAACAACTCTATTCAAAGATGACTTTTACGTTTTCAGTACTCTTGTGACAATTTTGGTATTTTACAGAAGCAAATAAAATAGAATATCTGTCAAAGGCTCATATTCGTGCAGAAGTATAAAATTTTATATCCTAAATGGTCTTAAGGAAAATGATAGTATTATTCCTTCCAGTATTTTACAAGACAGTAATTGGTGTATAAACAAAAATAGGTAGTGTCGACAATAACAATTTGACCCAGTTAGTGAAGCACGTAAGATAACTTTGTACGTGGCTTTCTTTCACTTTCAAGAAGTTTCTTGTTTTGTTTTCCAAAACGTGGGTCTTCTTTCACAATCGATCGTGTTTCCTTAACCAACTTCTGAGAATATTTATGTTAGCTATGTTGACGCAGTGAAAAAAAAAAAACTAGGTCAAAAGCTGAGAATAACTGTGTTTGTGTCACCAGGTCAAAGTTAATTAAAAGATTCTCGGAAATGTGTTAAGAAAATAGAGAACTCAAGCACGATCGTATTTCTGTATATCAAGATGTTTGGATGTTTTGGGGGCTTTTTCGAAGAACTGCAATGCATTACATATTATTCCACCTCTTTGAGTTTCATTGGCTACTGTTTCTAATGGATTTTATTTCTACCCTATTGTTGCGGCGTTAGTTGTCTGTAAGTGTAGTATCTTTTTTCATCTTGTTTTATCTTTTGAACTACTTTAGGCTTGTTCTCATTTGTGAATATAATAGTCTAACTTTTAATTTTAAAGTCTCGTCACCTGTGTAAACATTATCAAGTCAACTCCATAGGGTTTCTACTATTTTGCTAACCAAATCCTATTCCATTGTATTCAATGGTCTACAAACAATACATATAACAGCTGTAACAAGGATTTTATGCTTTTTTTTACATTTTTGTCTTGTCTGTTACCCTATTTCATTACTTCATACACCATGAGAGTGGACATCTCTCTTACTTTTTCTTCTATTTACATTTTGGGATCTCACTGCCTGTAAGTTACACCATAAGTTCTATATAAGTTCACCATATTTTAAAAAACATAGAGTAAGTACAGTGCCTTGCAAAAGTCTTCACCCCGTGTGCTAGTAATCAATTTTAGTTATTTTCTTGTTACAGACATAACTCAAAAGGCTAAAAATATTTATTATATTAATCTCAGACCAGTTTCTAATGATTACAAAGAACAAAAGATGTATTGTTACACAATTTAGTGATATAACACAAAAAATCTTGAAAAGACTAAAATGACTAAAGGTGAATGGAGAAATGTGGCTCTAATTCACTATTAATATTATCTTTTACAGCAGGAATGTAGTGATAGCCAATCTTGATTTAGGAATAGACATCTGAAGGATGGATCTATTGCATCAGTTACTTGTAAGTATAGCCCATGGAAGAGACGAGCTGCAGATGTGTGATAAACTCGTCAAATGCCAAATATGTAAAGTTTCAGAATAGTGTCTTTCAAAAGTGCACATAGATATAAAATGACTATTTAGTTAAATGCGCAAGAAGCGTTTTGAGGTAAATTATGAACACAGTCACATGTGTGACCTGTGATTGCAGCAATAGAGGTTACAAATGAAACGCTGTTTTCATTCTAAGTGCCAAGTTGTACTCATATTTTGTACTCATTTTCATATCTCTAGGACAATATGTTCCATTTATAGTGTGTAATTATGGCCAGGTGACTAAAATGGTATAATAGTAGGTATATTGTGAAGGAGAAACAGATGAAACTAGCAGAATATCTATTTTTATCTTAACCTGGAACCGTATTCAGATTAAATATATGGATTACAGAGTGCCTGAGGTTGCTAGTAGAAGATTGGAGCAAGAGTCCGGATACAAACCAGCAGAGGAAACTCTGTAAGCTACTTGTTGAGTATGCCAAACTGTTTGTAGGACCGGATAGCCGCCTGGGATGAACAAGAATAACTCCTCACCACCTGAACATTGGTTGTTGAGGTAAAACAGATACTGAAAAACTGTATCATGCAGCCATAAAGATCCATTTTCACCAACTATAGTGATGATAAAAAAAAACACAACAAAGAATTGTGTGTACTCAGGTTGGGGAGCGTGGTAATGCACATTGATGTATTTCCATTCTTTCGACAAGATGAACAAGTGGATGCTTTAGCGGGCTCTTGCTGGTTTAGTAGCTTAGACCTTGATTATGGTAGTTTGCAGATATAACTTAACAATGAAAGTAAACTTAAATTTGCCTCTAATGTTAGGAAAACGTGTATGAATTTTGAATAATGTCATTTGATCATGTATTGTGTCACCTAATTTTGGGTGGTTGATGGAACTCGAGTAACGAGGCTTAGAATATAAGATATGCCTGATATATATTGATAATACATTAATCCTTGACTGCACATTTTAAACTGCTGTTGAAATCCTAAGAATGGTAAAAAAATATGAAAATTAAAATTAAAATTCAAGCCGGAAAATATGTGTACTTATGTGTACACAGGTAGAATTTCTCAGGTATGTAGTTAGCAGGGATGTTTGAAACATTAAGAGTTGAAACATAACCTACAACTAAAACAAAAGTTTGAAGTTTCGTTAGTTATATGTTACATTATCAACATTTTAGACCAACTTCTCTAAGGTATCAGCATTGTTGTGTACACATAGTATAGGACTGAACATTATTAACAGTCATTCCAGTCATTAAAATGTACTTTAGCTAATGCCCTGGTGTTTGCTTTCCTAAATTGGATTGGGTACAAATGCCATTATTAATCAAATTTGAGCAATCTTATTACAGGTACGATATTGTAGAAGTTTGCAATCACATAGGTAACTTATACACTGACAACTGTTAACTGGCATTATTTTATAAATACAAAACAACTTACTTTAGTTGTGAACTTTGAGAAACATGTGAACTTTCAAGAACCATAAATATGATAGCACATTGGATAACAATTATGCAAGAGCACAATTTCACTTTAGAGCACAATGTCAGCAGCAAGAAAAGGCTAATCGATTACCTTGCATGTCCATTTTCAGAACGCCCTGCATTATAACGTAAAGCTGCAGGGAGATTTATAATTGTTGAAGCAGCATACAAAACACTAGCCCTGAAGGTACCAAAAGTAACTAATAACATTTCTGTAAGAGCAGATGTAACTCGGATGATACTTGTAGAGCAGTGTGAAACTTTTATAGTGTATGTAACTTGGTACAGAGACCCATAACCTATGACATTTGTATGAACAATTAAAGGAATGAGAGTGGAATACTTTATCATTTTTATGACTCATACAAACATGGTTCATGCACTATGATTTAGCTAATGGTCTCTAGAGCTCTGAGATAAGAGATGCTCATGATTTAAATATTATAAAAATTATGGGAAACTAGGGAGTGTCTTGAACTGTGACCAACCTGTAGCGATGGTTTTATTTACTCTATTCCAACAAGGATGTGGAAAGGTGATCTATGATGCCCAGATGAAAAAAGCAGCCATGCCATGGCAAGCTATGGCAGAGAATAATAGATTTTTTAATGCATAGAACAGTCATAGATAATTCGTTTAATATTAAAATACTTGTATGCTCAGAAGTAAGAGTAGAGCACAGATCACTGTATGGATGAAGGTAGAGAATCAGCGTTTGAGTTGTCATTCATAAGCCTAGTCACAACATAGAGCAACTACCTCTTCTCTCCTACATGACACAAAATATTATCATTTAACGTATGGGTTTAAAATTTTACTTGAATTTAGCAATGGTGAAAAATATTTTCTCGCGTTTACGAAATTGCTAATATACATTGCACCTAGCTTTTATTGTACAACTGCTACGTTATTACTAAGTTCTCTCAATGCTAGAAGAATGTTCCACTTGAAAACTGACTCTCCCATAAATGCAACTAATATCAAGACTCAGGTGGATCATGTTGATATGATAATCCTAATGAAACTCTGACTCATTTTCTAGTCTTGGCCCTAATGTGAATAGACGCAAATCCTCTTGTACCAGCACTTGAAATGAGGTCAGGAGAGAATTAACTCGTTATCTTGTTATGAGAAGAAGGGGGGGGAGTCACAAATTCCAATTACCGTGAGGCAACCAGAGAAACCAGTGCTAATTGCTATTAATGTGCTAGACTCGTTTATCAGAGCCAAGATGCACACAGTTTTCTTGACCAGCGATGGGTTGCACATATCAGAGTTGGCCATGGATATAAGTCACTTGCATAAAGTTTGCTGCACACTCTCAAGTCGAAGGACAGAAAAAAAACTTTAATAAGCATTCAAGATAGAGAGTGAAGTCAGGAAGAGAACATACACCATTTAGAGAAATAAAAATAATTCAGCAACACTATATTTTCTAGCAGGTTCTACAAAAAGTTTCTACTTGTAAAGAACCTTTCTCCACCAAAAACATTTCATGCACAAAACAGTATAATGGCACAAAGCTTACAAACAGAGAACTAAAGAGAGTTGCAAACAAACAATTCAGTCCGTGTTCAAGGAGAAACTGACGAGCAAAATAAACCTCTGCTAGACCGAGCAAGATCTACAGAAAACCATGAACCTCGTTAGAACAGTATCAGTTTTTGAGGAAGGGACAGAGAATCTCCGCGATCATTTCTGTTGAGTGTGAGAACAGGAATTGGAGGTAAACATTATGTTTTTATCGTGTCCAAACAGAGTGTATGCTTAAGTATATATATATTAAATGTTATCTTTAGGAGGGGGATATGTTTAGTCCCACAATAATCGTGTTTTTTTAAAAAAGAAAGAAAATGAAGAAATCGTCACAGGATGAAATGAAGGCAAAGGTGAAGAAAAAACAGTAAAATGTATAAAGGAAAATGAAGGAAAGAAAATTAGGCTGTTCAAGGGATGTACTTATGTATTTGTGTGTGTGTAGCGAGGTTGGTCTTTGCACGTGAAAATGCTCGAGATATAAGAAATGTAAAACTGAGTAGCTTGTATTTTTATGTGTATGTTGAATTGGCCATCACTTTATAACACCCTTATGGCTGAAAGGGCGAGCATGTTCGGCGCTTGGTTTCTATTGTGAGTCAATCGCCACAACAAACAGGCCCAAAAATGTAAGATAAGTACTGTAAGAATATAATGTACAAAATGAAATAGATAAATAAAATTACTGAAATAATAAACTGAGATAAAATGTTATATGCATAAAATGTTAAAGACAAGAGTAAAAATGTGAAATAAATATAAGTAAAATCCTTTGGTAAAGATCCGGTCCAATGTTACAATTGAAATTTGTTCTTTCAACCTCCAGATATTCAAACTTAAAACTGTGTAGAAATCAGACATACACATCTAAATTCTTTATATCGTTGATTGAGCCTTATGCTGTCTTCCCGTGTGTGAAGTCAGATTTATAATAACTAGAAAAATGCTAGTTTTAGTATTAATTACAATTTAACATGTATATTTTCCTGTTTGGTTGATAAAATAATGGAGTAGCAATAGGTGGCCCCCCAGTGGCACAGCAGTATGTCTGTGGACTTACAATCCTAGAATCCGGGTTTCGATACCTGTGGTGGGCAGAGCACAGATAGCCCATTGTGTAGCTTTGTGCTTAATTACAAACAAACAAAAGCAATAGGTGGGGTAGGAGAATCAACTGCACTAGGGCCAAACACGGACCCCTAAGGGGCAGCTCAAAATTTGTATTTTAAATATTGAATATTGGATCTGGGAGGAAAACCTTCTGGAACGCAAAAAAAAAGTTTTAATGGTACGGGAGAGATAAACATTTTTTCTTCGAAACACCTAGTTACGTCACTCATATTAAAGAGCTCTATTTCAAATTCCTCATTAAAATATCCTTATTTTATTTAGAAATATGATGACGTATTTAACTATACCTGAAGTTGTTTGCTTTTTTTGTAAAATGAATTATCTGCATGTATTGAAATATTAATACTAACAGTTCACATTACGTCATGTACTATTTCATTCGAAATATTTTGCCGGTATAATCCAACAGTGTAAAGTACATTTTTTTATTTTCATGTTTTAATTTTTTACTTCATTTTATTTTGTGCTATTTTTAATAGTTGGCTGGTGCACTGCAAGGTTATTGAATTTTGGATACTAGCGTAGTAACTTCTTAGAGTAGTCTGTTTCATTAGCGTTTGATGTGTTAGGATAGAATCAGATTAGTTTGGATTAGACTGTTTTTAGAATAGTCTATTCCTCTTTAGCTTTAGTGCTGTTAATATAGACTATGTTAGACCTAGTATCATTCATATGTTGATTAATCTCTTTGAATTTTAGATTCTTTGTTGATAGGGTAGCGTATAATATTTAATTCAATTAAGAAACAATCAATTTTACGTTAAAAATCCGAAAAAAAAAATTCGACGAGCGAGACTTGAACGCAAGACCTCTAACTTAAGAGAGTCAGCTCTCTATCACTGAGCTATCCGAGAATACAGATCATCCCCTCATGCTCATTTACAATACTTTTTTATTATGAAAATGTCTGTGATAGACATGATTTCATTCGGTGTACCTATCATAACGCAGTATAGTGATCATACTCGTAGTATCTTAGTCCAGCTACTTTGTTACTTGCTAAAGTCTGGAGTATGTTAATGTTTAATTTGTATGCGGCAAGGATTTAAATATTAACTATTAATATATTCTGTGTATAATGTGATGCCTTTAAAGGTTTTATGTACTTTGATTATTTATATATATTAATATTTATATTATTTTTGAAGCCAAGTATATTAATGTGGAAGTCTCTTATATATTTATTTTAATTCTGATTACTTAAACTGTTCGGTGTTATTCTTTGTTACATACATTCTGTTTAGTTCTTACTTTTGGTATAGCCTTTTCTCCTTGTTTGGAGATTGTTTTTTGTGAATAAATAGTAAATTATACCTACTATAAGTAAATTGTGAAGTTGTAAATAATGTGTTTGCCTAAGGCTGAAATTTAGTTTTGAGATCTCGGGTTCGTGTTTTAAAGATTGATCTCATTTTAAATTTAAAGGTAAGGTTAGATGAAGGACTGCCCTGAGATAAGTGTAAAGCTTGCAAGCATACCTACTTGCACTTCTTCACATTCCTACGACTCGTATTTAATGTATACGTATATCCAGGCCCGGCGTTAATAATGGACAACATAGGTGGCAACCTAGAGCGCCAAATACTCGTGGCTCCAGTGTGAGTAGAGGTGTATCTTAATTTTTGGCTAGTGCACCATCGAAGCTATTGCAGGCCTCACATATATCTAAGTATCTAAAATTTCTTCTTTACCGTAGTTCTAGAATTAGTCAAGGGAATCAGTACACCTGTTAAAAGCTCTCTAAGAATCGTAACTTTATTGCAGAGTCATTTAAATAGCGTGCTTCTTCAGTAGTTCCTGGGTGATCGTTAGCGGCATTAATCCTTTGACTCCCATTCTTCACCCAGTTGTCATAAGCAAATACAAAGATTGCTCACGCCTCTTTTGAGCCCCACTGAGCTTGTGAAAAGACTATTATGTTTAACAGAGTTTGTGATATTGTGAACTGACCGTCAATATGTTCTCCTTTCAGTCGAGTCTTGTTCTATCTGATAAGTAAATTTTGTATTTGACAGCCTACCATCGTGTTTTAATTCATATTTACCACTGTTATCAATGACTTTCAACTCTGTTGTTCTTCACAACTTCATTATTCACTATTTCATTGCAGTGCAAGTCTTCCCTTATTTATAACACCGTCCTTTGTTCTTATTATTTATGTGTGTGACTGGTTAACAAAGGTATTCGTGTTTTTACTTTTTTGCACATTTTGTTTGAATTTGAGGATGGGAATTAAAAGAATGGGAATATCCTCATTATTACCCAGACATAATTATAAAAAACACTGTATAAGCTAGTAATTACAGACTTATAGAATATCATTACACAAGTTATAAACGAGATTCTGCTTACTAATATTTTGTGTAATGATTTATTCCATGTTGTAAAATAAAACATGCTAGCGTTTAAGTGTGTGTAGAATTATGGGAAAATCTGTTTTATCTTGGATTGACCTTTCATATAAACCGACCAAAACGTTTAAAACATTTTATATAAGCCGAACAAACTTTAGTAACATGGTCTTATCATTAATATTGTAAACAAAATAATGTTCCTTAGAAAGGCCAAGCAAAGTAAAAGAAATTCAGAAACTTAAGATTGTCGTTTAGCTAAGGTTGGCCAACATATGATATTTTGGTTTAATTAAAGATAAACTATATACAAATGAACATGCCTTTAGAAATTGTGATTCAAAGAGCTTCGTATTTTAAAATTGTATCAATGTTTATCTGGTTCGCCAATATTACTATCCAAAGAAGCGAAATCCAAATTTTTTGCATAAAATAGGTGACCAGCAAATGGTTTATTGTATCCCTTCCCAACACCAAGTCAGCCATTCATCACTGATGTTTTTATCTACGTTTGGGCAGACCCAAAAGGTATAGTAATTGTCTGGAAACATTTTTTATTCCGACAATCTAACAATACATTTTTTTCTATGCTTAGAACCAAGCCCTTTTTATTTTTAGTGTTGTACAATGTTTCCTACTAGTACTACCAAACTACAGGCGAATAAATAATGGATATAAAATGTGTGGAAAAGTCTATAGTTACGTTTTTCAAATACCTTTCGTTTGAAAAACCAATTTTGCGCATTTTCTTTCTCTAAGCTTCTGTGTATGATGGTTATATGTACTTCTGAAGCAACGAGGAATTTATTTTCAGTAATAAAAAAAGGTATAAAATAAACAACGCAAACCAATGCTTAAAATTTTCAATATCTTTAGTGTTATTTCAATATATTTGTTTTAAAATATTACATATTGTAATTCCACGTGTATTCAATAAACCGTTGTTTAACAATAATTGGAACTGTTTACAAGCTAAAACTAGAAAATGTACGCAACAATCAATATTAAGAAAATATTAAAAATTCCAATTCTTATTTTCTTTTTCTAAATATGACCATTTATTCTTTATTTGTTATTACCATTTATTCTTAATATATAGCATCTTTGACAGAAATATACGCATATGTTTAGTGCGACTTTAAGAAATTCTCGTAAACAACGAAAGCTGGCGAAATAATAAATCCATTAGGACTATTCGTCATAGAAGCTACGCTATACTGAAGTTTTGTCAAGCTAAGTTAAAGCAATTAAGAAAGGGTTAATTGGACCCGGCATGGCCAGGTGGTTAGGTCGCTCGACTCGCAATCTGAGGGTCGCGGGTTCGAATCCCCATCCCACCAAACATGCTCGCCCTTTCAGCCGTGGGGGCGTTATAATGTGACGGTCAATCCCACTATTCGTTGGTAAAATAGTAGCCCTAGAGTTGGCGGTGGGTGATGATGACTAGCTGCCTTTCGTCTAGTCTTACACTGTTAAATTAGGGACGGCTAGCGCAGATAGCCCTCGTGTAGCTTTGCGCGAAAAATCAAAACAAACAAACAAAGGGTTAATTGAGAAGAATGTAAAAAAAAATCTGCAGTCTAGTGTGTTTTTTATGAATGAAACATTAGTGTTATTATTAGTGTTGTCGTTATTCTTTTATGTATTACACCATGTTTAGACAGTGGTCAGTGTTGCGTGGAACAGATGTTCGAATGAATTGCGCCAATATCGTTAAAGTTGATTATTGTGAACTGCTTAGTTCAAAAACATATCACATAAACGACTGTTTTAAGTTGTGTGATTCGCAAGGAAGAAAGTAAATGTTTTTGGCTCGTCCTTCAAGTAATAAAGTGATAAAAAATAAATATTAAAAATGATTGAATATGTTTGAGACATAGTAAATATGATTTCAAACTAAGTGCTTGAATTAATAATCACATTGTTAAAATACATGTTTGTTAGTTCCCCTGTCATAAAAATCCTTTTACAATAGCAAGTATCCAGCAACAGCATTCATGAACCAGTAAACGCCGTATAGACATTACAAACAATAGAAACTATTTCCCTAAACCTGAACACTTTAACTAACAGAATTTCTGACATGGTGATTTTCATTATCGAAAAGTGAAAGACATACGACAGGTGATGTGGATACATAAATTTGATGTCATTACATCACACGGACTGAATAAACAATTTGTGGGCGTTCACATATTTCCTGGTTCACTAGAACAAAATTAACATTTAATTAAACTATTTTTATAGAAGTGTGTTTTTGAAATAACTTCCTTACTGGATTTGATTACCACATTTTACAGATACGTTTATTCCAGTTGTTCTTAACAAGATCTCTTAGATTAATTTTATGTATCAGAGATTGGGTGCTGTATGTATTTATCTGTGTATGTTATACACATGTATTTAAAGATCAAAGTTCTTTTCCGTAGAAAAAAAGCAATCTCACCAACAGGTAAAGGGCTTTGTTTCTTCACTTTGTATTTGTTTATTATCAAAAGTTTGGTCAGTCTGTTTTTCTGTTTTCCTTATTTCTAAATCTAATAATTTTATACCTTGCGTTTCTCAACAATACTTCCTTACTTTATAATGCCATCGTAGAACGTTCGTACTATACTATTATTGCCGCTCCCACTAATTCATATTTCACGCAGCCAAAATCTGCGGGTCGTGGGTTCGAATCCACATCCCTCAAAACATGCTCGTCCTTTCAGCTGTGGGGAGTGGGGCGTTATAACGTGACGGTAAATCCCACTATTCGTTGGTGAAAGAGCAGCCCAAGAGTTGGCTGTGGGTGGTGATGACTAGCTGCCTTCCCTCCAGTCTTTCACTGCTAAATTAGGGATGGATAGCGCATATAGCCTTCGTGTATCTTTGCGCGAACTTCCAAACTAACCATATTTTAGACAGTTACATGTTTTCTTATACCTTCTAACCTCTAATGAAGGAGTGTTCATCAGTAAGAAAGCCAAGTTCTAAATAAATCCTCTAATTAATAAAATGATGTTGAGGTGTGATATGCCTGTGAATTGAATTATACATTTACATTATAAGTAATGTGATATTAGCATAAAATATATTGCAAAATCCAAACACTGATCAAAGGATTAAATTCAGGTTTTACCAGCACTCTTGTTACCAACCTTTGAAATTACTTAAATGAACAAACATATTGAAAAACATTGTGGTATTTTCAAATGCACTGAATTTCCTTCAGAGGGATCAGATAGGTTAAAGAAGGTTCGCCAATGTATGTAAAATAGAGCAATTCTGAATTCTTTGAAAATGGTTGAGCTTGAAGAATGTAAGAAACTGAACACAGTATGTAACAAAATGAAACAATCTTTATTTAATTCACAAAAACAACCAGAGTTTACTTTATGGAAGATAGCACCTTTAGTGGAGATGACTATCTGTAAGAACTTTATGAAGTTATATCTGTTCCAGACTGAGAAAACGTGGCATTGTATACACGAAACAATAATGTTATTATTCTCAGGACACGTGCGCTATTCACGTAATTGTTGGTCATTTCCATTGAAAAATAAGGAAAGTTATTTCCTTGAGAGGTCCTAGATCACCATTGGAAAATATCACTGTATTTTTACATAGTATTTCTGTTTTTCAGAAATCTTTCCCACAAGAAGACACATGTGACTCCCTAGGTGGATGGCCCAGAATCATAGGTAATTAGGGCAAAATGAACTTAGCCAATGTATTGATTAATTTGTCTGTTAGATTACATACACCTCCACATATTAAAGTGTCTAAAATTTCAATATTAAACAAGATAGTAGAAAAGTTCAATATGCCTACATACCACAAGTTTCTCCCTTTTTACTTTTAATCTTTTAATAACTTTAAAATATAAATACCAGTTAAATGTACTTGTAAGTTGATCAAGAAAGCAATATGACCTTCTCTCAGCCCTGTAAATCATTTACACAGTATAAGTGAAATGGCCCGAACAATATTAAACAATAAAAACCACAAATAATATCTCACAAGTTTCAACTCAAACTAAAACATTAAATAATTCTTTATATAAAATTAAAAAATAGAAATTAAATACTCTTCTTTTTTAATGTAAAACACATCAACACAAATCCCTTCACAGAATAGAAAAAGCTTTCAACATTGCAGAAGTATTACAAAAGAAAAATAATTAAAATAAACTTTCACTTGCGGTGCAAAATATGAAATGAGACCTTTATTTAGAAAAATTACAAAATATAATCCTTTATACAGAATATTAGAATTTAAAAAACGAAACACCCATTTACACAGTAAAAATACAAAACATACATCATCCCAATATTTTTCTCAGCTCTACCTTGATGAGTGTTGGAATTAGTTCTATTGATTGGACCATGGGTTAAGCTGAGGACAGGCTAGGCATTGAGAATATCTCAGCAGCTTTGTCCTTCATCATCCCAGATATTGAGGGTGCTCAAAGATCATTGATGCTTCAGGAGGCTTCAGGACAAGTCCAGTAGTAGCCTTGGTCAGATCTCACCCATTTGATATGTTGGCCAGCGAAGCATCGTCTTACATGAGCTTTGCTGTGATAAAGGTGAGATTGGCCCCTGGAGATATTGGGGTAGATTCACTGAGGTTGCCAAACAGATACCTCTTACTAAACTCTTCCTGTATTATAAAGTCACAAAACCAAAGATTAAGCACAAACTATAAATATGGCAACACAACTAACTGGTGGAAAAGAAGATAGCCAGAAGGGTTAAGGACTTGATCTTAAGTAGAAAAAGTCAGGATTCAAAATACAAGGTCAAATGAATTCTGATTAGTCAGAGGTTCAGCTAGAAGTATACATTTAAATTCGTGATAGCCTAGCCAGAACGTTTATCTACCTCAAAAGCACTTTTCGACTCAGGGTGATAAAACTATTGCTGTAGTTAAATGATATTTCTGCACATTGTACATTGTCTATAGATAATGTATCCCTTGCACTTGTAGACATCCCAATCTCCAAGGCTTCAGTAGGTCTCATGCTTCACCAACACTTAACTGTGTTGCCCACTGTCACCATTCCTATGACAATGGCTAACACAGATACTCTAACCCAGCCATACTCCCTTCACTACTGCCTGGTGCTACAAACAGAGACTGGATCCAGTAGACAAAATAACGAGACTGAGATTGCATATACTGGTTCCTGCATAAATAAATGGAACATTACAGCCACTGTACAAGTACCAGCTTCTAATTTCTGACCATTGGAATACATTAATACTCTAGTCAGATTTCTACTAGAATCCTTTTAGATGCAACTACAAAGCAACATCATAAGGGTGTTACTTTCTGCTTCTGGTTGTGCATTCATTGTCTGGATTTTCATGCATTTTAACTGCACTTTGAACTGAAACAATGTTGAGAAAATATTGAGTAAACCTGTGTGTTCACAAAATATTAGATTCTGCATACATGAAACCATTTAATCATGATCAAATAAAATATTAGGTACATCAAATTTAAATTTGGTGTGACAATTAACTACTCTTTATAAAAATTTCACTTTCAATAGATAAGCTCACACACTGGATAAGCTCACACACTCACAAATACTTTGATTCAATTCAATCAAACTATCATTCACTTTTGCTATCAAAAACATCAGATCAAACTGCATTTTCCCTCAAATATATGAACCTAATCCATTACTTCTATCCTTTCAATGAAAATTTACTACTTGTTAAATTTTTCCATTCAAAATATCTCAGTTAGAACTGAAAACAATCTCTTACTCTTTAGGTCCACTAAAGCTTCAGATAATTCACTACATGTCAGTAATCACTGTTTACTTTATTGCTCAATCTTAACATTCAGATCAAATCCTTTATTCTCATTCACATATTGCTTAACAGTTGTGCTCTCTGTTTAGTTTATTTATTTGTGCTTTAGAACACTTATGAATGATTTCATGTAGCAGCCACATACGTATGCAACAACATATAAATATAATTATTCATATACACATATATTGCCATATACATATATCTCAACATTACTCATCATCACGTGTAGTAGTAGCTCAAGACACACTAACTTCAGTTCGTGTGCCATTACCATGGTAACCTACAAGGGGCACATACACAAGCCATCTTTGAATAGCTACTTTGCTGTATTGTGGTGCTATCTATGAGCCGTTAAGCTCAACACGTTTTCTTGTCATCAGAAAATAAATAATCTTTGGTAGAAATTAGCCAAACTAAGATCTTTCAGTTAAACTTTATTTCAACCAGTGTTACTACTTATGCTATCACTAAAGTATGTATCATCACAAACCCATGCTACATAGAGTATTACGCCTAGATGCATGAGTGGTGGCAAAGTCAAAACCAAGAGACGATGGACCTGGACCCGTCTTCAAAGTTTTGCCATTACAGACAAGAGAATAGGCAAGCTCCCACAGTAAGATTTGATGGGTTTAATATTTGTAAGGTTAGTTTAAGCCACACTGTAGTTGTAGCTATATATACTCAATAATAGTAAATTTTGGTTGACTCTCGACAACGCTGATTCATGGGATGTCTGCATTGCAGACTGCATCAGCCTCTTCAATAACCTTCTGCTGGTATTACCGACAGGTAACAACAGGTTAACTCCGATCACACTGTGTCAGGACTCAAGAGATCTCAGCAAGACCGCGTTTGTCTCTTTAATGACCTGAGTGAGAACTGTTATGTCCAATATCCAAGAAGCCGCTGTGGTAGCGACTTTTTATAAATATTTAGGGACAGGGTAGGTATCAAAAGATCTTAAGTAAAGCTGCTGGCAAACCGGGCGACTCTTATTAGAATTGACAATTATGTGTAATAAGTAGTTTGAAATTGTTAAGTGATTAAAAAAACATATAAATTCATATGCATATGCTGAATTAATAAAGAAATAATTATGTTTTTCATTTTCCAGGGAGGGGCAAGTGCACCTTGCCCCCACCTGCGGACGCCCATGTCTAGATGGCTGCCAACAGCAATAATCAAACTAGCAAGGTATGGTGTAAGAAAATAGATACAGGCAAATTCAGGCTTAGGTGTTATTCTCAGATTCATCCATTTTCCTCAAAGTAAATAGGTAAAAAGCTGCATAATAACTAAGGCTCAATATAAAATGAATTACTGAGCAAAAATCTGACTTTGACTGAGCCTGAAACAATAAAAAGGACTGACTGCAAAATTATACAATGCAAAAACTTTATTTAAAACACAAATCAAAGTCAAAAGCTAATGGCAAATATTTAATGTGCTCTTTTAAAATGGAAAGAGAGAGAGGGTTTTTTTTATTAGGTCTCTTTCGACAGTTCCAGGTTTGAAGTACACAAGTGTTAAAGCACAAAATAAGTTCTATCTGTAAATGCGTAACTCACTTTAAGTTAAAAATATACAATCTTCTAACCTATATGAATCTTTCTTTTTCAGCTCAACAATCTGTATGAAAATAATCTGTCTAAAATCAAAACTTCTTAAAGAAAAACAAAATATATGAAAAAAAGGAAATATAGTAATAGATACAATTCTCTCTCTCTTTCTCTAAGTACATGTGCTATTTCCGCGACTGAGATCCATTCTCATGTCAACAAAGGATGTCATGTCCATGGGGCATCACCTGGCTTACCATTAGAAACCGTTTGTCACTATCAATAACATTTCTCATGCTACAGTAATCTTTCCTAATGGGAAGCATAAGTAACATCCTTGGTGACTGACCCAGTTCTGTGAAAAAAGTGCAAAACGATTTGTGGCTCTCTTAGCTGATTCTTTATATTAAGACCAGTACAAAGTATGCAGAAATTTATCTAGTAAATGAAGGAGCAGAATATACATAGCAGCTGTGCATACCACAACTATTGCACTTAAATTAATAAGAACGTGATTTGTGTTCTGTTCTGAAAAAGAACACAACTTCCTATACACACACATGGAGAAGTTATATACATATTTAAGTATACTGGAGATGTGCTTAGTGAATTTCGTGTGGTCTGCTCAACAAAACTTCCACCTCGTGGCTAGATAGGGTGGGAAATTCTTTCAAAAAGTAAGGGATGTAATGTTCTTTCAGCTGATTTTTTGAGTTCCTAGCAGCTATCCTCAGTCATACAGACTGTTTATGTTCTATGCATTACATTTACTAACACCAGATGTCCTAACTTTGTAACAGTTGAACAGTTATCGCCTACTGTCCTGTAGATATCTCTCTATGAACATTTTTCCCATAGTTCAGAATGTTTGAGTTACAATATGCTTTCATTCCTATGAATCTTGCAGCCAACAACTTATCCTAGCTTTGTGATAATCAAGTGGCAGTTACAAAATGTAGTGCATACATTTCACCATGAAACACAACTTGATAGCTTGTAAAGCAAGGAACACCATTTTCTTTCAGTCGTTGATTCCACAATCAGTGACTGTTCTAGCTGCTGATCTGACAAATAATCCCATTCATGTTGATCAGGAGGTCCAAGTCAGTATGTCAGACCTACTCGGCTAGATCCAAGCTACTTTCATGCCATTGGCACATAACAAAGTTACACCCGGTTTTCAGCTGTTCTGCTGGGATACAAAACTGTGCAAGCACCTGCTGAATAGTGTGTATTACCCAGTATACTAAAACATCAGACAGGGGACACAACTGAGAGAAATTAGCTCCCTGATCCGTAATAATTTTCCCAAGATGTGCCAAGTTGAGCTATTCAGTGTTCTTTCAATACAATAGTGATGGACTGCACTGCTAAAGCCCTGACCAATGGATAACCCTCAACACACTTAGTCAAGTAATTTATAATGTTTAATACACAACAATTACCTTGTTCAATTTCAAGAAAGGACCAGCAATATCCAGTGTTATTATTTTTAGAGGAAATCCAAGAATTTTCTACTGGAATTTACTCTGCTTAGGATAACTTTTCCTTAGGGCAGCACACACTATACACTGTTTACACCACCACCTAATATGTTGGCTCAAATGTAGTTAGTCAGAGATTAGCATAAATACATGTATCATTTTGGTGTCCTTCAGTCATTGTGTAGTGCAAAGTCTGGAGAATTTCCTTCCTCAATGTGCTATGAGCCATTAGCTGCAACAGAATGAGAATCACATCTTGGTGATTGATAACAATGGTACAGCACGACTTCCTGCTCATACAAGGTCCACGGTTATGTGCATCAGCACTACACTCCTCCTATTGTTCTGGTCATGCTTCTACCTGATGCATGACAAAGAGTGTCAACACTAGTTCTAGGTCCTTTAGTTGCCCTTCCCAAAACACCTGAAGAGTTAATCATAGCATTCGAATACTAGTAGAATTTCCTACAATATGGTTTTATGTCCTTAAGTTAACTATGGCTTTAATCACCCCATGTTGTCCAGGGTTAGGATATTTAATGAACAGATGGGTTCTCAACACGGAATGAGACAATCAATTGGCATTTTAGTGCTGTGGGTGCCATACAACAATGTGATTGCAATTTGAGATAATTGTTTCCAGATTTCTACAGTTCGTAAGCCATTTCAGTGCTGCATTGCATACCCAAATGATGAACTTTCTACCATACATGTAGTGTCGAGAGTACATGGTGGAGATCACAACTGCAGGCTATATTTATTAATTGTACAAGATCTTCATTGAGGAACTATGAGCATACAGTTAGTATATGTGATTACATGTTCCACCCCATCCTGCAATTGCAACAACACTGTCTCAGCTCTATTATTACTGTCATTAGTATCCAACAGGACTGTGTTTAAAAAATGAAAGAGACTGGATACAATATGTAACAAAATGAAACGATCTTTATTCACTTCACAAAAATAATAAAAAGTGTACCTATTAAGAGAGAGCTCTGTATACGAACTTTAAGAAAAATTGTATCTTTTATTACACCTGTTCTAAACTGAGCAAACATAACATTACATACACGAAATAATAATGCTATTCTTTTCGGGATGCATGTGTTTCTCATATGACTATTGCCAATCTCATCGAAAAATAAGGGAAATTAAATCCTTGAGAGATCATCCAACCCACCAATGGAAAATATAACTATCTAGTTTCATATATTATGTTCAGCTTTATAGGAATCTTTTCCACGAGAAAGTACATGTGACAGCCTACGTGAATTAATCAAACTATAGGTAACTAATGCAAAATGTTTGATTGTGTTAGGGAATGGGCTATCTGTGCTGTGTCCACCATAAGTATCAAAACCCAGTTTTTAGCATAATAAGCCTTCATACTTACCACTGAGCCAATGGGGGCAGGGTGAAATGAGCTTAGCTGCTTCCTTTACTAATGTTCTTTGTTAAAGTACATACAGTTGTATATACATAAACATTGAAGCATTCTATATTAAATAAGGAGGCAGAAACCATGTAGTATGTCTGCATACCACAGTATTAGAGTGCCAATATTTCATCTACTGTGTGCCTACAAATACATTTTACTCCTATTTGACTTATAGTACCTACCATTAACTTTTCTATAATGTGGATAATACAGTTGACACTATTTCAAATGTTCATGTAACTGAAAACAACAGGTTTAATCATTGTTATTGTGATTACATTTAGCACAAATGAATTGAAATATGTATTTGTTATATGATTTTAAGCCAGTTTAGGCTCCTGATATTTTTAACTGGGAGATGGAGAGTCAGCGAGACAAATAATGAAGCCTAATCCGAGATAAATCTAAAAATAGGTTAATGGGTGGCATTAGCTTGGAGGGACAACGCCATTTCAGGGATTAGTCTCTCTGCTTCCCTGCTAGCACCAACCCTGTCTTAAGCGTGCACAAGATATGACCTTCATAATATATTCAGCAAAACAATTTTCCATAAAATTAAATTAACTCTCTTGAAATAAGAGTGACAAACAGTATCATGCTCAAAGTATTCACAGACAAAATCAAATACAGTAAAATAACCAAGAACTAACAAAACTTTTTTAAACACTTAGGCCTGATTTGGGGACTAAATTTGAAAGTTTGTCAGCTCAACTGAAAATATCAAAACAATTGCAAAATTGTAATGGCATATAACGTAATCTATTAGTTATTGGTTGTTAATTTATGTGACATTACATCACAAAAGGATTGATAATAAGTTTTGCAAATCTCATATTAATGACAATATATTATGATAATTATAGGTCAAATTTAATCCAGAACTGCATGAATAACTTGTTTTTCCACTAACAAATTCAAGAAACTAGTTCCCATTTCCTGTGAGTCAAGAATGCTTTATGAATAATCAATGTCTCAGTTACTGAAGACTAATACTTGAGATAACTACAGCCAACACTCGAGTTATAGAAGGTTAATAATGGGAACACCTGAAATCTACTTACAGATGTACATGTTCTTACGATTAGGTATTTGACAATTAAAGTTTAAATTTTATATTTCTGCAAACAATGGAATGATTTTTCTTTCTGTTAGTAAGGAGAATGGGGTTCTCCTCTACCCCACCCCTTAAAAATAAATAAAGATTAAGATTTCACTGAAATAACAGAGGCTCAAAATCTAGCATGCAGCAGGATAAGTGTAGTGATTTATTGCTAGCTAAATGAAAACATCAAAAATTGGTATGTCAATAAACAGATTAAGATTGCAACAGACTGTTATAAGTTTTAGAACTACTGAATTAGAATAAGAAAAATAATTTATACTTAATTAAAATGGAAAACTTATGTACTGACAGTTAAAATGTAATTGAATGAAAATCAAAGATAAACTTTGCAACTTTCTAAATCTTAGTTTACTGTTAAGTTGAATAATAAAAATTTCACAGAATTTATTTTTAAACAGAAAAACACAAGCAAAACTTCATTAGAAAATATTTTGTCTTTGAAAACAGAAACGAATATCTGTTAAAGCATCAAAACTGTTTTATAATTCACATTCAATAACTAACCAATCACAAACTGGAGCACAAGGATCCGAAATTATTGCTGTAATATGTTCTATCATTGATTGGGCTCTTTTGGATTATTTGGTAGAAATAATGACACGTCCAGTACATGTAACAGTAAAGAATTAATTTGGTTTTTCAATAACTATTGTTACAGGTTAACATTCACTTTCACACAACTTGTAAGCCTAAGTTTACAAACAATGTTTCAACAGAAACCACAGTTTTAATATTATATATACTTAACTTACTTATAAACTTACTTAAAAAAATCCATGGCTATTCAATTGAGTAACTGAATAGACACGATAAAGAGCTGCGCTAGCCATCCCTAATTTAGCAGTGTAAGACTAAAGGGAAAGCAGCTAGTCCTCACCACCCACCGTCAACTCTTGGGCTAGTCTTTTACCAACGAATAATGGGATTGACCGTCGTATTATAACGTCACCACGGCTGAAAGGGCGAACATGTTTGGTGTGACGGGGATTCGAATGCACGATCCTCAACTTGCGAGTCGAGCATCCTAACTGCCTGGCCATGCTGGATCTGCCAAATATATGCAATAAGACTGATTCAAAATTCGATCTCTGATATGAGTGACGTACCATAAGAACCTCAAATCTTGAAATGAATTCACTGACAAATTTCCTTGCTAGAGTTTCTGCTTCCTGGTTAGGAGCAGCAATATGCTTCTGACCATTTGATAAATAGTCCTTCACAATCATGATATATTTATTTCAACTGTTATTTTGTGGAAGAGGACCAAGTACATTAACAGAAATTCTCTCAAGTGGTACACCAACATAATATTGATGTAACTTCCCATGTTTTTTTCATAGAAATTTTTGCTTATACCATAGTTTACATGGTATACACCAATTCTCTACAGATATTCAATGTCCAACACAATAGAAACATTTTCTTAGTCTCTACAGTATCTTCTTAACCCATAATTGTCCAACCATTGAAAGTTTGTGGACATGATCAAGTGTTTTGTAAGTTAAAGGCTGTGGAAATACCAACTGTCATTGTTTCTGTTCACTGGCATCTTCTCATTTCTGACATTACAATCCCTCTTGTAGGCATAATGAATGTAATTGTGTCCAGTACATTTTTGTTTTTATTCTGTGTGAAGTTAATATTTACCACAAAATTTTGTTGCACTATTTTGCATCCCCTGAATAATTAGTTTAAAATGCATTGCCTGAGCACCTTTCAGTTGTGCGTTGGACCACATTAGTTCTTCATCATCACTTGTGGGTGTCACATCTTGGACTAGGCTTTGTTGTACCTTAGGTTGATGATATTTACTACCTCATACTTCTTTCTTTTCACAGTGTTTACATTCTTCATGAACATATGATCTTTGAGATAATGCATCAACATTTCCATGGTTCTATCAAAGGGATGCACGATGTTAAAGTTGTACTCCAAAAGTTTCTGGAGCAATTTTTCTATTTGGCCTTCTGGATTGCAAATATTTATCAGTTACTTCAATGCTACATGATCTGTTATGAGGGCAATCTTTTGTCTATATAGGCAATGATTAAAATGGCTTAGGTCTTAAACAATATTAGTAGCTCTTTTCAAGTGGTACAATATTACCAATATTAAGAGCATCGTCCAAGAAATTATTTTATCTCATTTAAGTTCTTTGGTGTTGTCTAATTTCGAATAGATTCAATTTTATATGACTCTGTACAAACTCCTTCTCTGTTGATTGTTTACCAAAAAATTAGCTGTTTATGGAACAATTCAGAGTCCTTGGGAATTTGCTTAAGGTTCTTTTCTCAACTGGTCCAGAACTTTTCTTAACCAATTATAAGGATTATCAAAGGTTTTCCAATATGCGATTATATCATCCAAGTAGATGAATACCACATTCCAGTGTAGTTCAGAGAGCACACTCCATTAGTCATTAAAATGTAGAAGGTGCATTATGCATTATGCAAATGGTAACAGAACAATCCACTTCCTGCAGTGAAGAATATCTTCTGTCTTTTGTTTAATCGACTTGCACTTGCAAATGTCCACTCTTAAGATCCAATGTTGAAAACTATTTTGATCTAGATAAAGAATCCAAAGTAGAGTCAATCTATGTCAGCAGGTAAGAATTGTTCTCTTTGATTTCGTTCCCCTCTAATTGTCTATGCAGAAGCTTGTGAATTCATTCTTCTTCAAGTACACTAAGTGATGCCCAGAACATATACTTGGTTCTATTATTTCTTATTAATTCATCGCTTCTATCTCTTTGACAGCCACAGTCAGCTATGTAAGTTGGAGTTGTCTAGCTAACTGATTTACTGAGGCTCTATCTCCAATATCAATCTTACGAGCAAAAAAACCATAGTACATCTATTAAAAACATTGTCGTTTTAAACAAAGAACCAAACATACTTCAACAAATGAAAAATCAAGCAAGCAATCTCAATTTAACAAAACAGCTCTACTCAAAAACACTTGGTACCAAAATACCTTTACTAAGCTGTCAAGCAACCTCAAGTCATGTGATCTTTTTGTTCCTTACTGTTTATATGTAAACTTCTTGTACCTGATGATGGTAAAACCTGTCAAAATCTTGTACATTTGTTACTTTGTTAAACTTATGATAAAGTGTCCTTTATTATCCATTCAAGACATCTCCTAACTTTGTCTCAAAGTGAATTCCTTGTCATTAAATTTAATATCCAAAAAAAAAAAGTTAACACAGCTTCAATACTCTGCTCAATTGACTACATATATGAAGAAATCAGCTTTATAAGGCATTTCTTCATTCACATCAACAAGTTTCTACTAGTTCTTGTTGAAACATTCTAACATATCTACTACAACAACAACCCCAAAACTCAATTCATGAACAAACTTAATACTAACAAGCTAATCCAAAACAAAACATTACCCTGCAGTTTATTATTTATCCCTGAAATAAGCTCAAAAATAGTTAACACCAGGACAAAACTTGTCATTAAACATAAAATTTCTGTCGATTTCAAATTCACTCAAAAACCCGACTCTAAACTAAAATCATTACTGAATAAAAATTATGTAGAATCACACAATACTAATGTTGTTTATAAAATAACATGAAATAGCTGCTCAGAATTCTACATCAAAGAAAGCAGAAGAAAATTGGAAACTAGATTCATCCAACGTAATAAAAAGACCCTTTTATGTTACCAATATTGCAACTCCTATATTGATTTTTTGTTTGGTTTAATGAATAGAATTCTTCCAGGGGATGTACAAGCCCATGTGATTGCTCATATGATGAATTTTGGTTTTGAGTTTGTGTCAGATCTAATATTGTCTAGACTAAGAAAATATAACTGCTTTTGTTTATGTGTTCAGTTGTGAATTTAACGTTGGAGTGAATGGAGTTTATGCGTTCAAAGAAAGTCTGCATGTGTTTTGTAAAAGTGAAACCAACGAAAGTATAATCAACATATCTGTACCAGTATAGTGAGGACTAAAATCTGGACTCTATGCCCAGTGTTTGATTCGGGTCATAAATATGTTGCCTAGAGTATATTTAAACCTTATGAGATTTTATTAGTTGGACCTAAGTTATGAGGTGCATTAGAAAACTGTATATTGTTATACCATGAACAAGATATGTAATCTATGGCATTGATCAGCTGTAAGGCATCCACAGCTTCTGTTACACAACTCTTGTTAGTGAAGTGGTAAGTTGTCCTTATGTGAAAATTTGACATCAGATATCCTACAACTTGCTTCAAGGATGACTACTTCTAAAGTTTTTTTATGTGGAATTACATACCTGTACAGCTTCACATCCTGCGATGTCCCATCCAGACTTGACTCAAATTTTATGGTTCGTTGTATTCATGTCTCTATTGATGACATCTTTATTCTTCATATCCACGAGAGTAATTCCAATTAGTAATACCTTACGACATACTGGACTGTTTGATTCTACTACACCCTAGTCTCTAGACATAAATTATTCCTAATAAATCCTAATATAGACATTTAACTTCTTGGTACGACAATAACTATCCACCTTATTGTCAATGTAAGTTCGACCTCTGGGGTAGTAACTGTTATGCTATACACGGGGATTTTCTGGTCAAAGACTATTAAATTATTTGAAGGCTTTACTTCGCATCCATGTCTCTGCATGAAGGCAGTCCCTGATATGCATTCTTCTTCGATGTCAGTTAGCCACACATCAACAGATTTACAGATATTTCTTACAGTGAGGTTAACTTCCAACTTTCGTCTTGCTGGAATTTTATCTCCACTTGCTCTTCACATTAATCCATCTTCTGGCATTATGTTTGGAGGCAGTTTCTTACTTTCCCATTCCAAATTGAATTGAACCACTGTGGAACTAGTGTTGATTTATTACAACAAGACTTCACGTCAATAAACCAGTTAATTCGTGAACTTGTTCCTTTAGATAATGAACTTGTTAGCTCAGTTGGAAAAATAAAGTATTTTCAACTGAACTTCTTTTCGTAAGTCCAGCTACTTCCTGTTTTTCGATGTCTGGTTAGCTCTTTGTTGTTCCTGCAGCCTACTTAAGCTTGAAAAGTCAACCTTAGGATATTATCACCTTCGTTTATTAAAAGTTGTTTCATTTTTCGCCCATCTTTTGAGAGTGGGGAGTTTTTATTCTTATAAGCTTTTGCCTGGATTTCTGGGCAGTATTTTCCTCCATGTTACACTTGAAACATCTATTGTCTTGTTGATTATTTCCTCCATCTTGTGTAATTAGTTGTTTAACTACTACTTTCAGTTCTAGACTATTGTTAGAGGTAGTTGATGTTTTTGATGCTGTTTGATCCAGTGATCCAATAACTTCTAGATGGTGCCATCAGTTGTATATCTGCGACTTTCATGAGTTCAAGCTCAATCGCCTACTTTTTATCAGCCTAGTTATCCTCTGTTATGTTATCTGTAAATTGATTATGTGCCATTGAATCGATCATTTCATGTTGATTATCTGGGTAAAATAATTGGTCAAGCTTTTACAAACTTTCCGTCATTTTGAACAAGATATCTTCGTAACTCTGCGTCCTGTTCTGGCACTTTGCTTAAATACTTCCTTTTGATTTGTCCCTCCAAACTTGTTTGATAATGCAGTTACTAATGCTTCATATTTGTTAAAGCTCTCAGCTGGGAGTTTGCATAATATTCTTAAAGTTTGTTCTTTAAAATGGACAACATAATGTATAACTTGGTGTTCACTATTCCACCAATTCCTTGGGGCATGTAGTTGTAAAACAACCTCGCACTCATTGTAATGTTGAATACAATTATATAGTCATATGAAACAGTGGATACTCTTTAGATCGAGTCTTGCTAAAGGGAGTAACACGTTGAGCACGTGACTTAAAACAGATTTATGAAGCTCAGTACCGAAAACCCCTACAAAATTTGGTTCAAGTCCCCAAATCTTTAATCCAGTCCTCTCTACATATGACATTACTCGATAAATTGAATTAGGTAGAATTGTTGAATAAGCAATAAAAACTACAAAAAAGCCTGCAGTAGTTTCAATTTAAGAATCTAAGTTCAATTCACGTATTCCTCACATGAATTTCATTATATATGTAATCTACATTTATGCCACATATCAGTGTTATAACTTTTATATAGCTGATATTTACAAAGCAAAAATTATCGCACATCGACTGTAAATTAGACCTTTTTATGCTTACGTTATTCGTTTGAATAGCATTAATGTCAAAGTTCTTGATTACTAGTCTACGTCTATTAGTTATTGTTTTATATCAAATAGTAGAGAAAGATTGGAAAGAGCATGAAGCTGGAGAACAATGATTAGCAGGTAGCGTGGAAGATGTGTTCAGATGAGTTTATTAAATGCTGCGATACTTTCATTACGATTTCAACATTAAAAATTGGGAGTGAAGATTTTAAATTTTCGGTCAATTTTGTGAAAGTATCTTTGTTACATGATGTTAGGAGTATGGTATCCTATTTTTTAAGGTGGTTCGGAGGTTTTTAGATTTTCCAGTGAGTTAGTTAAGATAACTTTACTAGAAGATACTATGGAGAGTTTCAAATGCTGTAGTAACTCAATATACTTATTTTAAAGCGGTATCTTCATTAGAAGTTAAGATGCAAGGTTCCAAGACTTTTGATGTTCCAGTGTGTTGTTGTGGGTAACCTGTATACCGGAAGAAGTTGCATGACATTTTCTCATATCTACCTTTGTTGTCAGTTTATCTTTCTTTGCTATATTAGAATTGTCTACGTGACAGAGTGAAAAAATTGTCTTGGGGAAGGGAATATTTGACTGTTTTGATGAGTTCCATTCTTAAACGTTTCGTCAATCGATTCTACGAGTTTGATCGATTAATGTTAGATTTATAATAGTCTTGACTTGGTGCACATTAAAACACTTGAATCTTTTAAAAGACATATGAAAGATAATTTTCTATCTGAAATAAGTTTATTGTTATAACCGAAAATAATTATGGCTCTTTGTGAATTTGATTATATTGGAAACTATATGATATTATACTTCTTGAGAAGACTGTTTGGGTAAGATTGACTTCCTCTCTAGTTGTTTTCGTATTTAAAGTCACCCTTATTACCAGAAGGAACATTCCTTAGTTTCACAAACTTCAGAACGTCAGATAAATTAAATTTCCGTGCAAACTCAAAATGGTATAGACTAACGTGTAATTGATTTCTGCAGTTCTGAATAGCTGAAGATGGCTGAGAAGCAGGTGGTGGTGAAGAAGAAGTATAGAACTTTTGGGTTGAGAAAAATGGTGGCAATGAGCGTTTCAGATTTTGAATTTATTTCGTTGTGCTAAATTCATAATATTACGATTTTAAATTTTTTGTCAGGTTTAATGATAATTTGTCAGGTTATTTACGGTCGTCGAGTGATACTATTGGGTACTCTTTTCCTCAGGATCATCTTGAAAATCAAAAGGTATGTGCACCAGCTGACTTAGTTTGACAAATCTGACTTACTCTGATCCTGACTATTTGATACCGTTGATAAAGATAATTTGTTTGTGTCGAAATTATTAAGCTATCGCGCTTTCACTCCGCGGGAAATTTTCTGGTATTAAATACATATTCTATGATGAGTGAAGCATTGGTTGATCCAAACGATCTATAGAAATAGGTTTCTGATTAATTTAACGCGTATTGTGTTGGTCTTTGATTTTTAAACAACCTGACTGATTGAAATCTCAAAACTGATGTTTTAAATCTGTTTGGCTTTCATTTGCATAATTCTCTTGAATATTGGTGGAAACCAAATACTGAAAGTTAACTATCATGTAATATTGAATTATTAATAAAAGCTAATAAAAATTGACTTGAAAATCATTAAATTGTCGCCAAATGTTCTCTACATTTTCTTTCTCTTTTTTTTTTCTTAACTATTTTAAGGAGTGTCTAAAGTGTTAACAAACGTATTTCTGACGCGTGTTCGAACAGTTTGTATATTATAATCACTATTAGTTCAAGCCTCTGAATGCTTGTAATTGATGTTTGTATATAATAAAATATATAGAAAGAGATATAATTAATCTCAGATACCTTGTTTTACTTTTAAAGGAACAACTTGACCCTTCTAACTTTTCAGCCGACTACAAACTAAATACAGAAACTCGATTTGTTATATTTAGTCCTGATCTCTAAAAATATATCTAATCTCCTCTTAATCCACAGGCCAAACACTCTTTTGGAAAAATAACACTGTCGTCAGCGAAGTTGTTTTTGAGTTTTCAATATTTTAAACTTTAGTTTTCTAATTTTACTAACTGCAGAGTTTTTTGTTTTGATATACTTTTTATTTGTATTTATTTTAAACGTAACCTAGATTTGTGGATTCCAAACCTCTAACGGTTTTCAAACTTCGAGTTCTCGTCTCAAGTGAAAACTTATCAAGATATTCCTCTCTTCCCCATTATATAACTCCTCCAAATCTGTCAACTCTTCTGAATCTTCTCCAACGTCTCAATATCTCTTCTAAAAAAAATTCTAAAACCCATGAGTGAAAGCAAGATAGAGCATGTTTTAATATGTCAACCACACTAAATAAAAGTAAATCTGTTATAACCAATGTTTACGGGGCCTTTCACCCAATAACAGGGCTTATCAGACCAGCTGGGATACGACAGACATAATAGTAGTGCGGTTTACCAAAATTGAATATGTGTAATATTTCAAATGAGTTGTAACTAGCGACTTATAGGATGATATTATAACATCCTTCAATTTGTTTCTAACATTTCTAAATATACAACTTAAAATCATACTTGTCTCATTACTAGAAGTTTAGTTTCCCCAGAAAGCTATAACAATAATCAATGCTCTAATAACAATAAAAGGTATTTCTGCCTGGTGTCGTCCCAGCTAACCAAAAAGTTTAAATGTGCTAAATTAATTAACCAAATATCATCTGCAAACAACCAGTGGCGTTGCAACGGTTCTCAGCACTCGGGGGACACTTTTGGCGCCCCCACCTCTGAAATGTTTTGATTATTTGTTTTGTGACTCATTACACACTTAATGACAATAACATAAAGAATTAATTACTGCCTTACATAGG
>NW_013667916.1:123300-143162 GCF_000517525.1 Limulus polyphemus
TTATATATATATATATATAATTGATATGTTTGCATTATTATTGGCATCCTAAGACTATAATAAACATTTCCAGACTTTGAACTGAGACGCTTCGTTGTTTGTCAAATATTTGCGCGATAACGTGTGGTTGGTTTGTTATCCAGTTGTAACATTACAGAGAAAAATAAATATAATGTCCTGTATAAGTAAGCAAGGCCTCGTTCTTCGCTTCATGTATGAAAACTTTATAAAATCAAGTTTAAGTTTTAAGACTAACAGATGTGTAGGCGTAAATAATATTGTGATACCAATATCAAGCTTCAGTCAAAACGTTTTAGGCCTACAAAGTAAACATAATCTGTATTCGCATCAGGTAGTATCACGTGAGCTTTCCCAAAAAGCTGGAGATGGGAATAAGCATGCTGATCTATCAGTCCAACGGGAAGAACAGATAGGTACATTTAACTTGAAGAGTAATTAAAGAGCATCTCATTTTCTGTTGCTTCCTTTAATTAATCAGTTTGTTTTTGTTATGCCTATGTCTGGACTTATGTTATAACGTTATATGACATAATCATGATAATGTAAATTTCTGACGCTAGTGATGGACGCGGAACATATTTTAAAAATTTGTATAGCTTGTTATGCTGTCATTTAACAAATCACTCTTTCAGTGTCATTGTCATGACTAACACTCACAGATTGACAATTTTAATATAAACTTTTATATTTAGATATGAACTGGAAAGAGTGCAACTTCACTGAAGCATTTTGTAAACTTTTTGAACAGTGCTTCTTGTGTTCAAAGTCACAAATTAACTTTTACTTCTGTAATGGTACATATAATTATTCATGATTTAACCTAATCTGTAATGTGAGTGGAGTCATGAGTGTACTATTTTTAAAGCTCTAATTATGACTTAACTTTAAATTAAGGATATTTTATATTGCATAATATTTTTTCCATTTCATCAGTAAACAAGTTGAAAATAGAAACAGTAAAGAGTTTTATAAGTGTTTATGATAATCTTGCAAATAGAAGTTTTATCAAATACAACATGTACTTACCTTTTCAGTAGAAATGTTTTCTTGGAATTTTTCATATTAAATATATAATTATTCCCAATAACAGCTATTTTGAAACTTCAGAGAACTCCTGTTAATAGTCTAAACTTGGAGTACCTTCAAAATCTGTACAACACAATTGATGAGCTAGAGAAAGACAAGTCATGTAGAGGACTCATCATAGCATCGGTAAGGTAGAATGCATCTTCCAAACAAACTATCAGTTAGGGTATTGCTGTAATGTTACATGTTATGAAAAAATGTTGACTGTAGTGTCCATCAGTGTTTAGAAAGTATTTTTTCTTTAATTTTAAAACATATTTATAAAAAACTGTATCACTGTAATAATATTTTCCTGTAACTTTAACCAGTTTGCTATCATTAATAAAGATAACATCATAAGTGTTAACATTTTTGTAACTTGTATCTTATGAGGTGTTATGTATTGAAAAGTTGACTATATACAAAATTAGTATGATGCATTTTCATGGTACTTTGTAAAATTCTTGAAAATGTGACTATTGACTTGCAAATTGGAAGCCAGTTTTACATTTGTTTCTGAAACTACTGTTGATGTGACTAGAACATTTTACACAAATTCAAAAATGTATTGCAGAATAGGTTTTACTCCCAGAAACTTAACACTTGGTAGCATGAAGAACACAATGAAAAATAAAATGAACCATTTGTTTGAGAAACTTGAGAGAGGATGAAGACTTATTGATACTGAAACATCTCCCCACTTTTAAAGTATTCTAGCTATTTTTTAACCATTGGTGATTTTAGTTCAGGTTGCTTAAAAGTTTAGCTTAAAACTGCTTTAAACTTTGTGAAGCATATATATTTATTTATGTCTTTTTGTTCATGATCAGGGCATTCCAAAGATCTTCTCTGCAGGACTTGACATAATGGAGATGTTCCAACCCACTGAGGTGCGACTTCGAAAATTTTGGGGAGCATTACAAGATTTTTGGTTGAAGCTCTATATGTCACCACTTGTAACAGTGGCTGCCATTTCAGTAGGCACTTTCTTTTCATTTTTGTCTCTTTAGTGTGATGTTCAAATGTTTAAATATGACTGCTAACCCTATTGTAAAAGCTATTGGATATTTTAATGTAGTGAATTAATTGTAATGTTTACTAGTTTGACACAAAACATGAAAAATGGGTCATCATATAAACAGTTTATAGATATGATGTAATTTGTTCTGTAATTTTACAAACTACACCTTCTGATGAGTAAGGTAAATTTTGTGTTATTTCTGAAAGTCAAAAATGCTGACTGAATATTTTAACTCATAATGAGACTAAAGTACAACCTATATTTCTGGGAAACCTTTATTTTTAGGTAGAAACCTTTTTCAGAAGCCAAAAGCATATGTAATAAGAGATACACATGTACCAAAAAATATTAATTTGCCTGTATATTACAGTAAAAAACACATTGGACCAAAAGGTTGGTAATTCATATAAAATTATAAATCTTTTAACAGATGGACCTGTAATCTACTTCAGGGGTAAAGGCTATTATTCTTGAAGAAGACATGTTCAACTGTTAATTTATCTATATTTATGTTTTTCAAATTTAAACGAGTGAAACATTTTGCTGGTGAACACCATCTCTCTATTCCTAGAAATACTCCCATGATTCAAATCTACACCACCCTACAATTTTAATAGATGACAGAGAAAAACCTAAAACTTAAATACTAGCTGGCCTCTTTAAATGAAACTTTATTTCTGTTAGCTGCATAAAGTCTTGAATTTTGTTTTATTTTTTGTATTTTTGAGTTATTTGTATGAAAGAAAGTTATGAAAGTCATACAGATTTAATGGTATTTTTGTAATTCATGAATATAAAGCTACCTTGATCCTAGGTTCTGCAGCTTAAGGGAACCATGTCCCCTTGTTTCAAAACAAAGGAGACACATAGAAATTTCGAGGGACTTCCTTAAAACATAGTTTTTCATATTGATAAGTATTATCAAGGAAGAACAATTATATTTATTGGATGGAATATAATTGTTTTGCCAGTTATTTTCACATTAAACAAGGTATTGTTACAATTGTGCAACAACACCTTTTAAGTTTCCAGTGGGGTAGAGTATTGTTGTAATGTTACATTTGAAAAAACTTTTGACTGTAGTATCCATCAGTGGTATTTTAGATGATATTTCAAGGTCTTGATCTCCCTTAAGTTGAATGAGAATCACCAGTCAGATGAGTAGTGCTAGTTACTGTTTGTAAATCTGATGTGTACCATTAAGTAAGAAATGTTAAATTTAAACATTACTACACCAAATCTCAAGTGAGTTGGTTAATGGGAGAATATTTTGAAGGAAGAGTCCAGTGAAACACAAATGTTGGGCATCCAGAAATTAAGTAAACACACATTATGTTTTGGTCTTGGTAATAAGTAAAGATTGTTTAAATTTTGATTTACACATTATGTCTAATGTTTTTATTTCTTCTCTTAAACTAAGTCAGTTTAGTTAAATCCAGTATTACTGTGTGATTTATTCTGCCTGTCCTCTCCATTATAAAGTGGACCTAACTAATACTCTTGGCAGAAATCAGTTTAACCTGAGAATACTACAACTATATATTTTAAGGATTTACAGATTTCAGGATTTTGACCAGAAACAGTGCAAAATAATAAAGTTGTAAAAATTGTTTTTACTTGTTGGTGTAATATTTTATTTCATCCTTCTATTAGGGTCACTCCCCAGCTGGTGGATGTATAATTGCACTTAGCTGTGATTACAGAATAATGACAGAAGGACCCTTTACTATTGGATTGAATGAAACTAATTTGGTAAAATTGTTTTTGGGTGTTATGTTAATAGAAGACATTTTATTGACATTTATCAAACTGAAGTACTTATTTCTGCAGATATGTTTTTATCAAGTTTAAATATCTGGATGTAATTAAAAAAAGTAATGACTTTGACATTCAGAGAGTTAAGTTAAAGTTTCTTATTGTTTATTAATATTAATTTTACTCATTTCATAATTTAAAGAATATCATTATGGATACTCAACAGCTTGTATTTTACTGATATTTACTCTAAAAGGTATGCTTACATTTTATTTAATTTCATAAGAAACTAAAAATAATCTAACCATTAGTTGTGTTTTTGTAAAGTTTCATCTTATTTTAAATCAGAATGAATATTAAGGGTAGAGTTGGACCATTTACAAAACATTTTATGATTTGTTGACAAGAGTTTACATATATGAGTAAGAATACAAGTCTTTTGATTTTTCTCTTAGCCTCAAAAATTCCATCAAAAGGTTTAAAGATTTATATAATCGTTTTCCAAAATTATTGTAATATTATTGTAGTGTGACATAATTTATTGTTATATTTTTTAAAATATCTGTTGTATCTTTATATTTGGTTATTAAGACATTTGATTTTATTATCTCTCTTTTTTAAGTTTTTCTTAATTTTTTTCCCCACAAAATTATACTTGCTGGAAGTAAGGGTGAGCATTTGCTAGGCCCAACAACTCAGACCACTCAGTATATTTTCTGAGAATAGTAAATTAATTCTGTCATATTGAGTGCTCTTGCACTTTTTACTTTCAACAATTATCACTTCTGTTGTAACTACAAAAATATTAAAATCAACGTTGTATTGCAGTTTAAGTGGCAAGATGCCTAAATTACTACTGTTCAATTAACTCGTGAGACCAGATTGCTATACGTATATCTTTCATTAGGCCCGTGCTATCAGCAGACATAAAGGAAGATAATTAATTCAATCTACGGTGAACATAGTGTGGTTAGAATATTATTTTTCATACAGTCTTCTAATTCTTGAAAATCCCTAAGGGATACAAAATGCAACGTTAAAACGTATAGTAGGCTTAATACTAATGTCTAAAGACAAATGAATTAATCATAATCATGCTTTGCCAGCTTGAAAAAGGAATTCACACCATAATAATTAAAGGAGGATGTTTGTGACACTAGATATTGTACAGAATCATAATGGTACATAATCTTAAATATTTAAAGCAAGTCATAAAGTTTAGGTGAAAGCCACAAGCACAGGGCTACAAAAGCAATTTAACAACCTTAAAAAATTTTCAATGACCCATTAGCCACCACCTCATGCTTACATATGTAATGCTCAGTGACCCTAAAAATGAATTTATAACTCTAATGGACCATCTATGATTCCTGGTGTCCAAACCTTTAATAACAGTAGAAGTATTAGTTGTATGATCAGTCAAGATCTCAGAGTAAACTCAACATGCTGAACATTTTTAAAGTTGGAAACATTGTGGTTTAAATAATGATTGTTTATTTTTGCATGTTAATAAATAAAAAATAAACCTCACTTTGTTCTGAAATTTATATTTTGTATTTGAAAATATCTAATGCAAATAGTTCATTGTACCTTAAAGTTACAGCATGCTGTATTTGTGCTTTTAATAATTGAAAAATTGGCATGCCACTTTTTGAAGACATAATTCAATGAACTTTTTTTTTATGAGTGATACTGCATCTATTAGATATTTGTTAGCAAAAAAAAACAAATTCACTGAAATTAAACAAGGAAAAATTAAGAGTATATAAAATGTTACTCTTTAGAAGAGCATAAATTTATAGACAAAACCAAATTTTTAGTTTATTGGTAGTTTTTTTTAGAAATTCTCTTCAAAATATATGGCTTTTAAACAAATATTTAAATCAAGTTATAGCCTACTAGGTCCAACAAATTATCGACAAGGTAGATCTAATTTTTAATTTTGTAATTTGGTTTATTTTATCATTGCATTGCACATTTAAGTGTAAATATAAGTTCTAGTCTGTTGAAAATAATTTGTCACCTGATTAAAGGGGTGGATGAAAAGCTGAGAAAGTATTGTTCATTTGAGGCAGGTTCTTGCATTTTTGGAGTAATTGACAGTAAATAAGTGCTGGAGGATGAAGGATTATTGTTGTTTAATTTCATGCAAAACTACTTGAGAGCTATCAGTACTAGTTATCCCTAAATTTGATGTAATAGACCTGAGAGAAGGCAGCCAGTCAGCACCAACCACTGTTAACTCGTGGGCTTTTGTAATTGAAAAGTGAGATTTGACTGTCACTCTTACAATGTACCCACAGCTCTAAAGGCAGAGTATATTTTTTGGTGGAGTGGACACAAATCGAGAAAACACATTTTGGCAAGTTAACTATTAGGCCAATCCTGCCTGAAGATGTGGTTCCTTTTGACTGTTCCTAATTGTTAAATACCTTCAGCAGTCATTTCGCTATAGCTTTAGGTTTTGTTTGTCTGGCTCAACCAGATCTGTTGTTAAAATCTTTATTGTATATCACAGCCTGTAACTGGATGAAGTAATTTTCAGTATCAAACCTCATATTGTGACATGTATAAAAATAATTTAGTTATAACTTTTGGTATCAAAGTATTTCTTGATATCAAAGTATTGTAACTATCATTTGTCCTGCTAATGAAATATGTTTTTACAATCAGTTTTATTTTTTCTAGAGAAATTAACAATTTTTTTAATTTTATATTTACAGGGAATTGTTGCACCTCTATGGTGAGTATTTGAGTAAATTTTACATTCTGATTATTTAATTTATTGAAAATCAGTTTTAATTTTCAGGTATTTTTGAGAAAGAAATTAATTAAAAGTTTGAAAAGAATACATCAAATTATATAAAGAATTATTTCTACCTTTTCTACAGGATATTCTACACTAAAGTGTTGGGAATTAATCACATTATCATTCACATTTCAAAATGTGGCATAACTTATAGAATAAAAATATGGATTTACCATATGTTATTGTTTTGTGGATCTTAGCATGACTATTTCAGCTCAACAATTAATTGAAGTCGATGAAATAATTTAAGTTTAAAAATTAACTTAAACTTTTCCCATCACTGGGGACGGGTACTTTTGCTTGTTATATGCAATGTAGAGAAAATAATAGAGTATAGAATGATAAATGTAATGCAGAATAACTAACAAATAACAAGTATTTACAAAATAAATGTATAGTTAACTTCAGAGTATTCTTGGTTTAGAATTTTATTTATTTGGTAAGCTTTCACTATATATATAGTTTAATACAGTTTTTTTTTCTAAACTAATTAAAATTTCTCTGTTGTCTAATGGAAATTACCTAACTAACAGGGTTTGTATGGGTTTTGGAATGTCTTGGAAAATTGCAGTAGCAATTTCCAGGGCCTGGAAAGTTTTGGAAAAATGAGAATTTACCCCAGAGTATTGGAAAAGTCATGGAAAATGAAAATTTTCTCCTGCCAGTTTTATAAGTCAGGGTTTTCCATAATTTGTTTATTTGATGATTACATCATGTAATATCTGATGGCAGGCCCTTCATGTTTTTTCTTAATGATGAGCATGCATAACTAGCAATTTGGATTACTTCAGTGGTACAAGGTTGAATGAGGCTGTTGATATCTGAGCCTTGCCATTCAAGCAATTATGTAATTGACTTGAATGTGTAATTGCATAAAATATTCTGGGCAACTGTATATTTAACAATGCATGGCTTCTTAAGGACAAATATGAGGAATGGCTTGTTATGGGTGCACATCGCCAAGAAGATAGTTGCAATATGTGCCATAAAAAATTAGATGTTGGCAGTATGGGCGAGTCCATAATAATAATCTATATGAAGGAGAAGAAGCATGAGGATAATGTACATAAATTGCACTCATAAACAGCAGCCACGCCGACTATCCACAGTTTGATATCGTCTGAATCTAGGCCAACGTTAGATAGAATATCGACAGTTAGGCCTACTGTTGCAACAAATCAATATGATGCCATAGTCCAGCAAGTGAGTGAATAATATTCCTAAGTTATCTTTAATATTAAAGATAATGGACCTAATTTCATTGATTTAAATACACAATACTATTTAATAAAGTTGTGTTATTTTGCAATTAGACTTTGAATGATTCACTTCTTTTCATCTAGGTGTCAGCACCTCATTATGCAATTAATTCATTACAGGGCAGACTGGATTCATATGTTTCAAAAGAAGATGAGTGGAAAGCTGAGGTTTTGTGGGTCCTGAAGACCATTGTTAGCTGGTACAGTTAGAAAAGCTGTGAAAACTTAAATAAACTGTTTAAAAGGATGTTCCCAAATAGTAAAATTGCATCCAAGTTCTCTTATGGACAGAAAAAATGTGCATATATGGCTTGTTTTGGATTGGTCCCATAAATAAAGCCAAATTTATATCAAAAGTTTGGAAAAGATACAGAATTTGTGCTCTTGTATGATGAATCCTTAAATGGTAAAAAAACCAAAGAGATCAACTTGATGTGTGTACCTTAGGTACTTTGACTCAGAAAACAATCTTGTGATCATATGATTTCTTGATTCTGTATTTCTCAGCCACACGGGGGCAAATGATCTCTTAAGCCATTTTTTACAGCTGACAAAAGAGCTTAATCTTAGTCATCTTTTGCAAATAGGGATGAATGGTCCAAATGTTAACTGGTCATTCCATGAGAAATTAGATTCAACATTGGGTCTTGTGGTCTCCACAGTATCCATGGGGCTCTTCGTACTGCTTTCAATGCCTCTGATTGAGATTTAGAAGCAATACTTAAATCAGTGTACCATCTTTTCAAAGATTATCCAGCCATACAGGAAGGCTTTGAGAAAATTACTGGGTCTCATACATATTCATTGAAATTTTGTTCTACTTGATGGGTAGAGAATGTACAAAGGGCAATTGAAATTATTTACAATTTCCAAACATATGTAAAAACAGTTGAAGCCAAATCAAACTATTACACAGTACCAAAAGTTAAGCATTTAATACTGTGAAATCTGCAACAAATGATATCCTTTCCATAGTAAAGTTATCATTTTATGTTTCAATATCTGAAAAACTCTCTTCAGATCTGACAAAATATCAGACTGACCACCTTGTAGTGCCTTTTGTCAGCTATGATCTTGAGTCTATGATCAGAAACCTTCTGAGAAGGGTTATAAAACATGATGTGCTTTCCAAAGCAGACACTGCATTTAAATTGTTGAAAATTGATTTAAGCAATACAGAAAATATCAAATCAGCTAAGCATGTTGATATTTACTTTTGGGCAACAGAAAATATGAAAATATTGATCGCCACAGAGAAAGCAACTCCAATAGATAAGCTTGATAAGAGATTATGAGTCTTTATGGCATGTTGTCAAACTCACTTTTATGCTTTCTCATGGCCAAGCAACTGTTAAAAGGGGCTTTTCTGTGAATGAAGGGTTAATACTTCAAAACATGAAGGATGTCTTCATTGTTGGTCAGCTGTTAATCTATGATTATGTGCAGTCAGTTGGAGGTATTATGGAAGTTCCTTTGTCGAAGAAACTGTTTACTGCTGCTCAAAATGGTAGGCAGATATATAACCAACACTTCGATCAACAGAGGGAGATGGCTGAACTAAATGAAAAAACACGGAAAAGGAAACTTATCCTTAAGGATGTTGCAAAACTTAAGGCTAAATGCCAAATATTCGAAAAAAGATATAGCATCCTTAATTGAAGCTGTTGAGGATTTCACTTACAAGGCTGAAAACCAAGGCAATTTGACTGATTTTGCAAAATCAAATAGTTGACAATATTTGATGAGAAACCTCTTTCTAACACTACATATTTAATTAATAATATTCATTTTTTAAATCTTCTGGTTTAGAACAACTTTAAAGACCCATAAATATATGAATAAAAAGGCTGATATTTTTTTGTGAACTTATATGACGTGATTTTTGGTGTGGCAGCATGATAACAGAAAAAAGTTTAGGAGAAATAATATTTTCTAACTTATTTTTGTTTTTCTTAACTAATATGTCCAAAAATTCTAAATTATTTTTTTCAGTTTCATTTTAGTAATTAGCAAAAACGAATAAGTTTTCTTTACCATGCCACCACACCACAAAAGTGTTATTGACATACCTGGGTCATATCTCTAGTTTAAGTTTAGCATTCTGTAAAGCATTAATTTCCAACCTATCCATGAAAATATCACACAACAAGGGAGATAATGGAGAACCCATAGCTAGGCCTAAAATCCGTTTATAGATCTTAAAAATTAAATTGAAAAAATGAATTTTCCACATGATTTTTGTTAAACTTATCATATCTAAAATCTCAATGACTGGAACATTATTCACTCATAACTTGTTTTTAAAACAATTAATACCTTTATCAATTGGTACTTTCATGATTAATGATACAATCTCAAAAGATACAAGTATATCATCATTAGTTAGTTTTATCTCATTTACTTTTTCTACAAATTCTATAGAATTTTTAATCATATAAGTTTTTGTCACTAAGATAAGAAAACTTGCATGGTAAAAATTTAGTTACATTGTAAAAGGATGAACCTATATTTGATACTGTGAGTCTATAAAAAATCTCCTACTTTATAAATTTTTAGCAAAGCATAAAATCGTACTATTACAAAACTACTTGGGACCAAATATTTGTTCTCTTGTGGAATTAGACTTATACTTTAACTTTTTCTTTATTCATTTGGTGAAGTCTACTGAGAGGGTTGTTTTGATCTTTTTATATATATATACCTTCGTTCAACAACTCCTCAACTTTCTTGTTATAATCCTCTTTATTTTGGATCACTATTTGACCACCTTTGTCAACTTTACAAATTACAGTATCCAAGTTATTTAACAACTTTAAGACTTGTACATTTCATTTTCCTTTAAATTGACTCTAGAATTACTAACTCTTTACATTCAGCTCTAATGGTATCAATTTTATTAATATCCTGAATTTCACTCAAACATGTTTCCATTTCTGTAATGAAGTCATCTTTTCGAAAATATTTGGGTTTGTAAGCAAGTCCCATCCCCTTGTTAAGTACATCAATCTGTTTATCATTTAATAAATTATTCAATTTGTTAATTATTTGACTATTTCTTATTAAGTTAGCATAAGGTTCAGGAAAAGGTTCCAATTTATATAGTTTTTCTTCTTTTTTATTGTCTCTGTTCTATAAAGAATTATACTTCTTTTCTAGGTTTAATTCATACTTCTGTTGGAAAGATGGTGAAGTATAAGTTACTACAGGAATTTTTTTAAAGTGAGTGAAAATAATTTCGGAACATGTTGTACAGCCATTTTTTTTTGGTTAGGTTCAAAAACATTTATGTGAACACATTTGGTCAGCGTCAGGCAGAATTAAGTCTTCAACTTGGTAAGCAGTTTACTGTTGAGGAAGCTTTACGACTCGGACTTGTGGATGAGATATCACCCAATGTTGAAGATACCATTCAGAAAGCACAAAACATACTGAAAATCTGGCTTCAAGTACCTGGTACATATGTTTACTATGATTAGATTAAGAAACGAGGATAAATTCTATATCATATCCCTTTTATTGTATGCTTTAAAATTCTGTTGAATGTTAAAACCTACTACTTTTATTCATACCATTTCTAAGCCTATTTAAATCATATTTCTTGAAATCCAAATTTACTGTTTATTATGAATTTATAATTTTGTAAATTGTTTGTATATGAAATAAATTGAATAAAATTTATAATTTTAAAGCATAGGATGGATTTTCCTCTATTCTTTTTGTGTTTTCCTGATTAATAAAAAACATTCAGGAAAACTTAGAGCAAGTTGTTAGAGAGTAAAATTAGTATGAATATATGTTATAAAAGTTTATCCTTATGTGAGGCTATCTAAATAGTCTGTTTCTAGCTTCTTTAAATAATTAGGTAATTTTTAGTTAAAGGAAGATTGCAGTTTAAATCATGGTTGTAGATAAAATCATCTAACATATTCTTGTTGTTATTAAGTATATTCTGTAAACCTCAGTAATGAACTAAACAACATCAAAGTGATGTATATGATGTTATGTTTAAACTATATATGTAAAAAAATTAATTTAGAATTTAACAAATGTTTTTACTAAATTTATTTTTTGTAACAGGGACAGCTCGCTACAGGACTAAAATTATGATAAGAGAAGAAACTGCAGAGAAACTAATAGCTACAAAACAGAAAGAAATAAATGAAGTTGTTCAGTTTATTATGCAAGATTCTACACAAAAAAACTTAGCTGCTTATCTTGAAAGCTTGAAAACGTTTAAACGCTAGCATAAAAACAGTGTAAATCTTGGTAAAGTATAAAGAAACTATGTATAAAGCCATTCAATTGCTATAATTTTTAGTTTTACATGAAAATCAAAAAAAGGATTTTCTCATATTTCAAGTACAGAATTTTATATTTTTGATTGGATTTACTCATAATTAATATCTTTATGGTATTAAGATACATACATGTGATTGTTATTTTATAGTAATAATTAGGAAGTGCTTGTATGAACCATTAAAAGTTGTGTTGCCAGATTTTAACTGTTATTTGGAATTGTCCATCAATAATGTAATCTGTTCCTGATCCTGAGTAACATACACAATTTAATAATTTTACAGAACTAACCCATTCCTTGTCAAGCTTTTTTGGAAATAAGCTAAAAAAAAAAGTCAAGTTTTTATTTCCCTTTTTGATAGCTTATACTTTTGCATTAATGAAACAAAAGTTCTTTTATGATCTGTTATTATATGTATGCACAAAATATACTCGATAAATAAATATCATATATCTGGATTTATACACGATACATATTATTTCAATAAAATTACAGTAAAGAATAGGAATAATTTTTCCAGTGTTTATGATACATAATTCAGAATAAATCTGATAAAGATTAGCATAAATAAGATTTCTAGTGCCATCTATAGAGCATTGATTGTCATTTATAAGAATAAATTCAGGCAAGTAACTAAAAATATGGTGAGAATATTTTTGAAACATGGAGGGCACTTGAATTATCTTGGGCAAATCACAGAAGGGGTTAAAGCAAAAACATTAGGCTTTCACATGTTAAAAAAAATGTTTTTTGGTACAAAATTAACAAATTTTAAACAAGACATTATATAAATCAACAGTTAATTCAAATTTTCTCCATAAAGTTTTCCTACTTAAAGAAAAATTGTTATTAAACAATTTAAGGAACAGTTTTATGGTTATTAGTGTTTAAGAGTTCATTGTCTTTTTGTAAGGACGTATAATGGGCCTAAACTTTTTTTTGGTTTTTCAGTTCATGACAAAAGAAAAATTTTATTTTTACCAAGGGTTTTGAATGTCCAGGTACTGTTAAGCTCTAGTAAGATATCATTTTCAGTCTGAGGAAGTCGTCGTTGTAGTGTTAATGATCTCTAAGCCATGTTTGTTTGTTTTTTGTTGTTGTTATTTTTTTCCTTCAAGTGCAAATCAGTACAACTAATAATAATAGCTTCACTGTGGTTGTGGATCATTGAAACAAATTTGTTGTTTGTGGTAAAATGTGGCATTAACTTGTTTACTGATTATTCAAGTTATTTAATTATCAAGTTGAATTGTTATACGAAACATTAAAAGTGCTCTTTCAGTATTAAACTTTATTGTTGCTTTTTTTACATTTTAATTTACAGGAAATGTTTTATTCCAAATCCTTCAGTATTTAAGAAGTTATTATTTCATGACATAATTTATTAAATAAATACATAACCTTAACTACAAGTAAATCACATGAACTCAAACATAAACATTCTATAAATCCATGTCAAGAACTACAGTACTATAATCTAAATTATAACCATTATATACATCGAAAATGCGTTTTTGTGCATATTTTAAGGGATTTGGATCACTTGATGTATATAATTTATACATTCAATCAGTATGTAAATATTCTTTAAAACTAATGAACAAAAAGGGTTGCCCTGTTTCTCAGTTGTTTAGTTACTACAGCAGTGAACGGAAATCTGAAACGTGTAAATACTGTAAAATAAAAACCTAAATGTACTTTTGTAAAAAACAATGAAACCAAATTTTAAATTTCTTTAAGTACTTTTAATCAGATTTCAAAAGCTTGAAGTCATTAAATAAACACAAATAAATATTAGATAAACTGTAAAAATAAGTGATTTGTTCAAATACTTTTCCAACATTTCATTCTTGGTATTGTACAATCAGCATTCAAAATTAATGATGTTTAAAATGTAGTATTATATTTCATAGACTGTTTTTTATGCTTCAGTTAAATTTTAAAGTATAAACTCAAGGAGCAATATGCTCCATCGTTTTCGGTATTAATAGTTATTAGTTTTCACTGCATATTAATATCAAAACATATTCTCAAGTTAAAAATTGAAGACGGCTTGGATTGGTAATGAAGAAGACTTTATTACAAGTTTAACAAACGTACAACGTTTCGTCATCATGAGTTAAACCTGTAATAAAATTTTATTCATTGCTAGTTCAAGCCGTCTGCAATATTTATTGTCTAAAAATGGGTTCCTGGTTATCAAATTTAATATTCCGAAGTTGCTTAGGAAACTATACCAATTTTACGACCTCATGTTTTCATAAATATGGACGTGTGTGTGACTAAGTGGTACAATCCTCAAAGTAAATTAGATTTTTGAGTGCATTTGTTTAGGTACCAAAACTTCATGAAGTTAAATGTTAGATTGCATCTCCCGAAAAGCTTCCTGTTTAATTATTAACCATTTAATAAGAAATATTACTTAAATTTATTAAAACTATTTTATTTAAACGTGTGTTTTTGTTAAAACTGTTAGGTCTATAAATGTAAAAAAATTAAACATTTATATAGATATATTTATAAATTCACATTGAACACAACTACAACAGTAGTTCCCCTTCTGTAGAGCGTGCACCTGCTATCACTAAAAGAGAGCCGCAAAATATCTTGTAACATCTAAATAAACTGATCGCTCGGATTGACTCAAATTTTAAGATGTCCCATAATTAAGAAGAGGAGATGAGTAGATTATTGACCTGTATATTTTCTATTTGCATTTCTGGATGGAAAAAGGATGAGTAATATAAACATACAATAGTTGAGAATAACTACGAGCAATGTAACATTTTTTCTACATGTAAGTATTCCACTGTTATCCTGATGTGTCAACGATAATTTTACAGATTTATAATGCTTAAATCCGGGGTTCGATTTCCCCCGCGGCAAACAGAGTGTAGATAGTTTATTGTGTAGCTTTGCACTAAGGAAACAATCGCCCTATGATGTGAGTGCTGTTAGTAATTCAGTTTAAGATACAATTCAGACAGGGGAAGACGGTACGATGAAATATTTTATACTTAAGATAGCAAAGGTTGAAAACTACTGGTTTACAGTATTATATCATATAAATTTATGATTTATTTTTCATGAAATCACTGTATACACTATATTACATGGCCGAAAATACCATTAAATTATATCTCGACAAATTATTAAACTATAAAGTGTATATATATATAATATACGGTTCAAATACCACAATATTCAGAGAAAATATAATTGAACGTTTTTTCTAATTTTTACCTACTCCCATTGTAAATTAAGAACTAATATATCTTAGGATGCTTTCGTTTTAACCCAAGTATGGTTAGTAGTTAATCCCTACAGGTTTTGTATGACGACGCTGTACGGTTTGTGTAAAAAAAAAGATTTAAAGAAATCGTTGCATGAAATCGATAAGTTTTTTTTAAACTAGTTTAAGTAAATGTGAACCAACAAGTAGAAAAGTTACACAAACTATCCAAATCATAGGTTGTTGGGGTACACAACAGATTTCGCTACCAGTCCCAGGTTACTTCCTTTTAATTGGTAAGATTTTCACCCATAAGGTAATATTTTGAACATAATCATATTTTATGGATACTAAGTTGTGTAATATAAGAAAGGGACAGAGTTCCACGTGGAGATGTCCTTAAGTAGCCTTAAAAATGTGAAAAAATAACTTAAAACTAACTTGAAATCGTAAAACCACGAGGTCCGTCTTACTTTATTTATTTATGTATTTATTTCTGCAAGGGGTAAACGACCACGTTTCCCCCTTAAAATAGCTATGAAAACAATCCCGTATTTAATGTAAATTATGAATACATGCAGAGTAAAATACTTTGACTCATAAACAATAACTCGCACCAAAACATTACACAGGAAACACGTCCTTTTACGTAGACTGAAAGCATCGTACGTTTCGCAAACTAGTAATCTATATTAATAATAACATGAAAGTTTAGTAAAATGGGAATCTCAATATGGAACTCTTATCCAAAAACTTTTTTTTTCTAACGGGTATTTACATTTTTCTCTAAAGACCTATCTGAATTACTAATTAAACATAAAATATTCACACAACACCGGAAAAAAAAAGAAACTGAAAGTTTAAAACGTATCTGGATATAATTTCAAAATAGAAAAAATTCCCAAAAGTACAGGAAAAAAATTTGAGCAAGACACTAGTATTCTAATTTAGCCATTGGAAAAGCCAGAGATCACGTAAAAGTCATTAAAAAATGTAGACATTAACATAAATAAACAACACAAAATACACACCTTTACATTTTGGGAGTTTATGTTTTTCATTCATAACATTGTGGTGGGTAACTCAGAGTTAAAGGATTCTCCAGTGTAAAATATTGCTATTCCAAAAAAGTACGTTTACCATTGAATATAGGTCCGGTAAAAAAATAAGGAACTGTGCTGGTGATGTTCACATAGTGCTGTGTTTTCTTACAGCAAGATTCGAACAAATTCTGGAGAATAAAAATAAATTCATTACGTTAATCAAACACTTGTATTTCAGAAGAACATTAAGTAATTTCGATAATTTCATATGTATTATTTAAAACATAAATATTACCTTCATAATTTATTCTTCCGTCGTTGTCTATGTCCGTAATTTTTATCATCTCGTCGAGTTGAACTTCTGACATTGGTTCACCAATCATCTCCATTGCAACTCGTAATTCATCCTGTTCATGTAACGACAAAAACAAATTAAAAACGAATTTCTAAGTCAACCGGATTAATTGTGCACTTTTTGGTAACAAAAGAAAATTTATACGAAATCAGGAAAAGTTGGAATACAATATAGGGATCAAGATCCGAGAAGTCTTTCGCGGTGGCTTTTTTATGGTTACAATGGTCGTAGTGGCTTTCTATCTTCCCAAAATTAACAATTCTGGTTATGGCTGTCCACAGACATATTTCTTTTCGGCCAATTTTTGACATTTTAATTAGCACGAAAAATAATTTTTCTCTGGCCCGTTTTTATGACTTGCTTTCTTTACAACTGGTAGAATGTGGAGCATTTTACTACCTCAAGTAAACTTTGAGATACGTGCAGTTTTTACAGAAAATCTGCCGGTATTCTTTACAGTTTCAGATGGTTATTTGCTTCGCGAGAACCTTTGTAGATATTGTATTACAATAACATCATGACCTCAAGCAAAGTTCAGTAAACATTTTCATCTACCAAAAACAGAAAATAATTGTATCTTCTCCAATTCTTTTAAATTTTTGTGTTGGATTCCTCATAATATAGTGTATATGCTGTGAACTTTGCCAGAGAATTGAGGAAATACCGGATATCTAGAGATAGAATACAGCATTGGTATGATTCACTCACAGACTCGTTGTTAACACATCGTAAGAAGAGATTCGTAAATAGCAAAAACGAGGCTATTTAAAGACAAAACTTCAATACTTTTTAAAATGAAGAATAACAAATAATATTGAAATAATTAATATTAGTTACTAAGCCAAAATTTCAAATAACTTTGGTAGTTGTTGAACTTAATGCTACAGAATTACCGTTACAACCGTGCTGAAATCAGTTAGCAGCTCGAATTATGTTCTGGTATAATATATCCATAGATCACCCGAAATTTATTTTTTATTCAGATTTAATTGTTTCAACTATTTAAGAGCTTACATCCTCTCTGGAACAACAAGCGCTGCACGAAGTAAAACCTGTATATAATCTAACTGTATAAGATACAGTTTTCACATGAGTTGCTTGTTTGTTTCAGAATTTCGCGTTTTCAGATTAAGTCATCTAAAACGTATTTATATTTTCTTACCATACCAAGGGAAAATATAATAATGATTCATACAAACTGCCGAATAAATTAGCCATTTTTTATAATCTCTTTCTCTCTTATTATTCTGACTCGAAGAAACGGGTTGCTTGTTTTTGGATATTTTAGGACAATTAGAGTTAGCCATCCCTGATTTTGAACTGATAGAGTAGAGGAAAGGCAGCTAGTTAACAGCATCAAACACCAACTCTTTGGCTGCTCTTGTCTGACCAAACAGTGGGAACTCTTATAGCACCTCCCGGTCTCCAAAGTGCAACCTGCCGTGAACTTTGATCTTTCAAATTGACAATCCAGGCATGTTATCTACTAGGTTACACACGGTCTATTTTCAGTTGAAAAATAATAATATTTACAGGTTAAGTTTAGAACTTACCCTACTGATAAAACCGTTTTTGTCTTTGTCGAAAACCCTGAAGGCGGCGAGGAGATCTTCCATGACGTCATCTTTCATTGTGTTTTGGTGACGGGCCATCCATGACAGAAACTCATCTTCGCTGATGAGACCGTCATCTGCAGAAAAATGTCAAACATTTAGCTGAATTGACATAGAAAGTTGACGCATTTTTTTTTTTTTTAGTGTAGCACAAAATCGACAAAGAATCTGAAACTATACTCTGTAATATCAGATTGTTTTTTATTTGAAGATACTGGAATTAGCACAAAAATGCCCGTTATTACTAGCCTGGAAATTACCAAACATATCAGTAAACTTTCCTTATGTTTCTTCTTATTCTGAACCGTTAATTCAGTGACGAATGGAGAAATCTGTGTATAAAGTGATGTATAGAAAGCTAATGATTGAAATCTTCAACTACACCAGGGATGTCCAACTTTGTGCTAAGTTCACATAATATTTTGATTGTAGTCTCAGGAACCGAATACTATTGTTATCGATGAAACAAAAAGAATCATGGCTTAATCAAATTTGTTTGTTGCCACAGTAATACCATATTTGATAACAAACATTTAGCAACTAAGTCTCAAGTCAAGGGTGCTAAAGATGTGAATTTTTGTTATTCATTTATTTTGAATTTTTGCTTAACGGTTAATGAGTCAGTTGTTGAACAACCCAGAATTAGACGATTAGAAGTTTGTTTGTTTGTAGTTAAGACAAATTAAGCTACACAATAGGCTATCTATGCTGTGTTCACCGCGGTATCGAAACCCAGTTTTTGGCATTATAAGCCTTCAGGTTGAGGAGGCACCATCAGAAGTAACAAAAATAACGACGTAATTGACCGCATCAAGGTTTCAGCATTAATTTTATTTCTGATATTTTTGTAAAGTATGTCAATAGAGGTACCAAAGGAGTTTATTTCTAGTAGACCCTAAAAACAACGAAAATACAATTTCTAAAGATAATCGAATGAAAAAGGATTGTTACGCTGTATGTATAAATCATTGAACATATGATAGAAAGAAAAACATTTGAAGGGTAGCAATGTAGAAGGTAAAGCAGGCAGTAAAAAAATTGGATTATAATATGTTAGAATAATTTATATTGTAAGCAGCAGGTATTAGATACTATGAACTTGTTAAAGGTTGAACTACATGAATATGTTGTGTACCATGTAAGCAGTGATTGTTACTAAAAACGAACACATTTAATGATTATCAAAAGAACAGTGTGTTTGTTTGAAATTAAGCACAAAGCTATACAATGGGCTATCTGTGCTATGCCCACCACGGGTATCGAAACCCGGTTTCTAGCGTTCTAAGTCCGCAGACATTCCGCTGTGCCTCTGGGGGGGGGGGAGCTCAAAGAACAGAAAACAAGTGGAAATAAATCTGAAAGAAGCAGTTCGGTTTATTTGTTTGTTTTGAA
>NW_013667916.1:143235-163214 GCF_000517525.1 Limulus polyphemus
CCTAATTTAGCAGTGTAACACTAGAGGGAAGGCAACTAGTCATCACCACCCAGCGCCAATTCTTGGGCTACTCTTTTTTTCTAATATATTTAAGGTACACGTCTTATATGTTGTATTGTATGCATACTGCATTTATATATATATAAAGGTCGGATAGTTTTAAGGTAGCGTATGGTCACATAACCCTTTAAAGAGCCATACATTCAAATTCGCGGTCTTCATGTCATTCCATTCAAAATCAGTTGTCCTGTTGTCCTGCCACAATAATAAAATTTAAGCATTGAAGAACTTCTTGGTTGTTGTTGTTGTATATTTTAGCACAAAGTTGCACAATGGGCTACCTGCGCTCTGTATACTGTGGGGAATTGAATTCCAGATTGCAGCGTTGTAAGTCAATAACTTACCGCTAACCCACACGGGTACTTTTGCAAACGTACGTTTTACAGTTCGTAATCATAATAAAGTTGCAAACTGTAAATTTTGAGCTTTTTCACATAAATCAAATATATGCTTCATTCTAAAAGCATTACATAATGAATTGAATTCATTCTTAGTATTTTTAGGGCAAATGTGTTGAAATGCGTTGAGAAATATGTATATTAAAATTTTCGCGCAAAGTTACAAAAGAACTATCTTAGTATAACCATCTCTAATCTTAAACTGATTGATCAGAGTGTTAGTTTATTTTTGGAACAGAGCCACATTGGGCTATCTGCTGTGTTCATCGCGGAGAATCGAACCCCGGATTTTAGCATTGTAAGTCCATAAATTTATCGCAGTTCCACCGGGGAACAGTAATCGGAGGAATGCAGATAATCAAAAGCATCGCGGTTCTGTAGGAACAAGTCATGAACTATGAACCCTTGAACACAAAGTCCAAGAATTTTAGTCAATAAGTCATGCATATTTAAACATTTGAATGGTGTATTGCAATGAAAGTTTTGGTCGAGTGGTACTGGTTCATGTACTTATAGGAATATGCCTATCTGACAAATATGGCGAGCCAGATGCAGCTCTTAGGCTGCTAAATGTTTACTCCTGTCCTATATCGTACAATATGAGTGTCTGCTTGAAAAAACAAATGGCAATACTCTTGAAAAGTTCCCATATAAGGAACATCTCGTCTCTGATAAATACATTCCTTAGGCAAGATGAAATGATTGCAACTCAGCAAACTTGGCCGATACATCAGAAAAACGAGAATCAAAGGACTTAAGATAAATAAAAGGAGATCTGCAATTGAGCTTCTTCTACCTTAACCTCAATAAAGCCAAGAATGCATCAAGGATTAGCTTTGTGTTTTATTGACATTTATCTTGAAGATCCTGTTGGTTAGGGCTCGCAATTTGAGGATCGCGGGTTGGAATCTCTGTACCACCAAACATGCTCGCCCTTTCAGCCATGAGGGCGTTATAATGTGACGGTCAATCCCACTGTTCATTGGTAAAAGAGTAGCCCAAGAGTTGGCGATGGGTGGTGATGACTAGTTGCCTTCCCTCTAGTCTTTCACTACTAAATTAGGAACGGCTAGCGCAGATAGCCCTCGTGTATCTTTGCGCGATATTCAAAACAAACATACTCATTAATTCTACTGGGAATTAATGTCTCTAAGAATCATACAGAGTAGATAGAATAGTATTATTGAAAAGGTTTGTTTTCCTTGGACAAATGTGTGTCTATGCTCTGAAGAAGGGCATTGAAGAAGGGTGTCTGTAAGGAAAGATTATCCAGTTTAGAAGATGTTTTTTCCTGGGTGACAGACTTTTGCTGGTGCTGATCATGATGATCATTTAACTACAACCGTAGACACAAGGAGTAAAACTGTCATTATCTTGTGTACCTAGATCCGCCAACGAAGTTCTTCCTCTGAGTATGAGTCTCAGTGTATGAGATAGTCAGGTTTGACCGAGAATGATTGGGGTAGTCTCTATAGGATCCCTAGGCATTCACTTGTCAGAGCAGTGAAGCCCCTACTCTGGTCAATGCCACCCACATCTGGATGAAAAATATGGGAATGCCATTGATGAAAGACATTCACCAAGAAAAACTATTTTGCCAGAAGGCAAGACAATGGGAATGAGCTTGTGAAGGTGGTAATCTGTATGACAGTGGAGAGCCTCTGTATGATGGGAGGATTACTGCTGGGGTAACTACAGATTAAGAAGCAGCCAGGAGTTGTACGAGAGTGATGTGCGAGCTACCTCCAGTAACACACCGTTCTGCAATCCTAGAGTCCCGGCACCAACCTACTCCATTACACCCCTAATACAATGGACTGTACTGTCCAATATGCACTGTAAGTCAGTAAGGAAGATTCTTACACCAAAACTAGATTCCTCTCCCCAATGGTTAAGTGTGTGTCAAAGAGGCTTGAACCAATTCTTGGAGCATTTTAAGTAGATCACAATCTGGAATAGAAAAAGTTGGGAGTAGGTGATACGACACCTAAGTACGTGCAAGACATCGAAAAGCTACGACCTTATGTTACAAATGAACCTTTAATGCCCTTATTTGACAACAAGTCAGAGTTCAGGACCGACAAGATAGAGGAAGATGAGAATAATGTTTTGAAGCATGTTAGCTTAGCTGATGAGGACGAAAATGCTGAGCATGCTTACCTAGTAGTAGGCAAATGATTAAGCACTTGAAGATATGTGAAACGTTCAGGACAGAACAGCAGCTAGGACAATCATTTGGTAGAGAAAATAGGGACTAAAATGGTTTCGCGGCCCTTACTTTCCGAACTATTGAGTGGTGTTGTCTGAAAAAAGTTTATGTACTACACTTTATGACTACCATTTGATTATTAACAGCTAGAAAAGTCGTTTGGCTGAGAAACCAGTGAATGACAAGACGTTTTGACTCTTGCTTTCTGACCTATGAGACAGTATCGTATGACAAAATGTATGGACAGCATTTTGTAACTAACACTCGATTGTCACAGTTTAGGATGTCTGGTGTTTGTAGATGTAAAAATCTAGAGCATTGAATAAATATAGGTTTTTGCTAGGAGTACAAAAAATTAATTCGAAGGAGCACTGTGATCTTTTCTTTCCAAGCTGTTAAATGATTTTTGACAGCAAAATGATTGGCCAACATTTTGCGAGAATCACTCACCCTACCTGGCAGAATATTGAAATGCCCCAGAATAGACCATTCACCGTGGACTGTTGTATTTAGCCAAGGCTGTTTTGTGTGTTTATTGATATACAAGGTAACAACGGCATGAATACTAATTTTAACAGTGGGAATACTAGCTAAAAAGTCTACGTTTGACTAAATTCTGCTGGTAATTATTTATCTAAATATTTCTAAGAATCTGTTGAGTTTCACTATTCATAGATGGTAGCACATTACCAAACTATAGCTGTAGACGTATAGTCTATGGATTTAGCTGAAGTTATTTGCCACAAACCTGAGGTGGTCTATCAACAGATATTGTGGAATTCTTAAGTAAAAAGTTATATACAAATGAGTCCCAACGAAAGAAATGCTAAGATCTAACTGACAGTGAGTCACTGAAGTTTGAATAATGACAAACATATCATTACAGTGTGAGAATTGACACATGTTGGAGACGAATTTTGAGATGTAATAGCAAGTATAGCTTATGTGGTTCAATACAAGGAAAATATAACGTTGTCGAAATGGTGTATTTAAGTGTTTTACACTCACAAAAAGAAACCTATCATTCTATAGGTATTTGAAGAACTTGTAGCATTCCGCGACAATTGTTTAAACAACTCTATTCAGTTAAATAACGTTGTATTCTCCAACACAGCTGAACTTAAAATAATACTGTTTATTTGACTGAATATTTTGCATCAGTTAATCCAACAATAAATTACTTGGACTCCACTGCACGAAGATGAATAGGCTGTCGAAAAGGACAAGACTGACCCCACTACAAATATTCAAAATACACACATGACCACTCCGAGAGCAGAGAAGTTATGCATCTCTAACTTTAATCACTCAAACACAAGACTGCAAAACGACCACTCTAAATTCTCATACGAAAGTTGAGCTAGCAATATGTGAAGATCACCTTGCACTAATTATCTGTCAAATATTATCATAAGAACACGGAGATAATGAAAGGTTGGTGCTCTCTGAAAATGTTTTTGCAATCTCAAGATACAGGTTGGTAGGGTTGAATACTCAAGTGTTACAAACAACTATTATCTGAAAATATTGCATAAAAGTTTGAATATTATAGACATTTTAGAAAGACGAGCAATATAAATATAAAAATATATCTGTGAGGTGTTGCACACTCATACATGGCGTTTTACACAAAATCATTCATGGGTGTTGTATAACACCAAATAAACCAATAAAAATGGGAGATACGTATTATGTCATTTATATAACAGGATAATAGGCGTAATCAAAATACAGATTACAACAAAATTGTAAATGATCTCTTTAAAAAATATTATTGATTAATATTTAACTATGAAGGATAAGTAAAATAAATTAAATGCTTATCAGAAAAAAAAAATGTGTCAGCAGTTTGAACATCGTCTTCAAACAACTATAGATAGGGCTTCCAGCGATTCATATGAATGTTATGATAGCTTTGATTTGAATGTCTAGCTGGCTCCCCGGTGGTTTTGAGTCAGCAGTAATTCTGAGGGCTTATAATTATAAAAGTCGGATTTGGATACCCCCAGTGATAGCACATTGTGCAGCTTTGCGCTTAACAACAGACAAACAAAATGTATAGTTATTTATTAAGAACAAATATATTACACAAGCTCCGGATTAACATTAATGTTTTAAACTCTCCTCGTTATTTTACTGACCTCTTTTGGTAGCCTGTTGAACTAAATGATGAACCATAGCGTCAGTGAGAAATATTCTTAGCTTTTCTAACATACACTTGATTTCACTGGCGTTTACTCGTCCATCTTTATTCTTATCTAAAAGGTCAAACGCTGCCTTGAGCTCTGGATGTATGAAAGAAAAGTATTAATTATCATAGATATACAGATGATTTATTGATAGGTTGAATCTGTTGGACTAATCTACAATATTTATTTAACGTATTATCATAACATATCCTGTTAGTAATACATTAGTAAAACAGAATACATTAAATCTACTTTCCTTCCTAAATTATACTCGAAAGGATAACGTGTCTCTTGTCTATTCAAACTAAAACGTTAACCAACGTCTTCCAACATGTAAATATTCGAAAATATAAAACAGAAGAAATTATGGTTATGTTATCACCTAAAACTATGGAATATAAAATAACAATAACAGTAGAAAAATATGAAAATATCTCAATCAGGTTTTTATCTCCACATTCAATATTTACTGAACACGTTTTGAAGCAAACTGTTATTTTACGAGAACAAAGTTTAAAAAATACTGTAAGTTATGAATAACGTGTACAATAATAAGTCTGCTATCATCACACTGAATATGAAATACAGTAAATTAACAAAATCAAAATCATTGAAAAATATTTGTAATAACTTTCCAGCAATAATGAATAGTTAATTACAAGGACAAGCAGGTTTTCAAGAAAGTGGTTGAAATCTTTCTTACTAAATACTGATCGTAAAGATAAAGACTTTAATTGTTGTATATTTTTACCAATAATTTACCAATTTTATGAACTTAAAACAGAAGACGACAATGTTGTGTTCAAATAATTCCAATGGTGATACGAGGTAAGAAAATATAAAGTGTTTACGCCCAACCAGTCAACCTCTGATCTTTGCTTTTTTTGCGTCAGAAACGGCATAGTGAGCACCTACGTACAAGTAAAACAAAAATTGCTTCAAGAGACGATTTATAGCAAGTGGGTATACGATTACTCGATATAATTTTATTAATACTGTTATTACTTGTTAATAATAGCATTTACTTCTGTTAATTGTAGCTAAATATTGTAAGTTATAAATGCTGAGTTTAGTTTTACTACTTATTGCTACGACTTTGTTGTTTTTATAAATCGTTAAGTGGGCGTCAAAAACAAAAGAAAAGAAGAAAAATAAATCGAAAATAAATGTTTTTCGTGCTAAATGACTAAATAAGAGAGTAAAAATGAATAAGGCCAGAGAATAACGGAAAATTGAAAGAAGGTTTAGTACAGGAAATCTTGCCCAGGACTTTTCAGGGCCTTACTGTGCCACTGGTAGATGTCAATTTTTCTGGAAAGTTCTCTCCAATCAGATCGTTTTCGGTTAATGGCGCATGACTTAAGGGTGACGTCGCTATGTATCACACGTTTGTTTTTGTCAACCAAATAATTGTGTTCGAATCAAGGGATTTTTAAAATTCAATAACAAACATTTGTCGCACGTTTATGAAACATATAAACGAAAGATTTCTACGGATACATCTTTTGTTCAGAATGTAATAAGTTTGTGGTGAGTTTGCACTTATTTTGTTCGTTTTCCTGCTTGATTTGTTTTACACCTTAGAGGCTAAGTGATGAATCAGATTGATGACGACAAACGATCGCTGTTTTTTACATGAAACACTTTAATTTGGCTCCTTGGGCAGTGTGAAAAAAAGTGATAACATTTGTAAGTATTGAGTTTGAATAGGAAGTGTTGCGCAGTTTGTTGACAATATTGAGAATATTTTTCAAATATGTCATCTTTCAAACCACCGGGTACTCAGAACAGGAAGAAAAACTCAAAATAATAAAAATTTAAAAGCTTTACGCGAATCTTTTCTAATGAAATTTCAAGATCCCTCACAATGATGTAGGTGAAGTTATCAGCGTCACTGATCTCTATACCAGACTGGGTTACGCACTGACTAGTGTCACCACGGTAGCCATATTATTGGTCCCTAAATGATCGAGTGTAACCCCATTAATGACAAGGGTACTTAACTAATGGAAATGAAGGTTGAATACTTTGTAATCATTTCATTCTTTCAGTTTTGGAAATCTAAGTTTTTACGGTATTTCTCGTTACTTCACAATGTATATTTTAATATATTTACAAGATAAATAAAAAATTAGGAATTTCAAAACCTACAAATAGAGATCGTAAAAAAAAGTAAAGAAACAAGGTTGGAGATACTGTAGACATTAATTATTCAAACTAAAAACCTCTATTTTGACTCCATGTTGTTACCTAGAATTACATTTGGTGGAGTCAAAATAGAGACTTGAAGTTTGAGTAAATAATGTCTACAATAGTTTCATTCTTGTTTCCTTACTTTTTTACGATCCCTATTTGCAGGTTTTAAAGTTCCCAATTTTTAATTTATCTTGTTTGCTGGTTTTTTATGCTCAACTATGGACAAAGGATTACTTGATATGGTAGCTAACTTTATACATTGTAATAATAATAAACATAGCTTGTAGCTAGCTGATACGGTTCATGATGATTTACTGTAGCTATTGACTACTTGATCGCATTAGTTCGAGATGTAAAGTGTTAAACTGCAGCTGGAGATTGTCACGGAGATTTGTTTGAGAATATAGTGAGCATTTATAGTTCTTGTGTAACTAACTTCTCTATAAATAATGCATAGCAATGGGTAAATATATGCCTAGGCTAAGACAAAAAGACCACTAAGCGCGAAAAAAATACTATTAGAAAAGTAGCCTTTTAAAATAAAGCGTATAAGTCTAAAACATCGCTTTAAATAAACGTTTGTGTCTTTTAAAGTAATTATTCTACGAAAGTGTGTAATACAATTTAATATTGAGTGTATTGATTTTTTTTTTACTCCTTCACTTCAAACATAATGTAGTGGTTGGCTTCCTAAAAGACACCAATTGTATAATGTACAAAGCATTGAGTATTTACATGTTATGGTCATCTAATGTTCATCTATTATTGGCTGATAATTCTTGTTTCACCCTGTATATAAGCTTTTTAAAGAAACACTAGAATTTTGATGTTTTTAGCTTGTGTAAAATACTGAAAAAACAAATCTACTTTTCAATACCCGTACGACCTTCGCAGTACCTTCGCAAAGCGCAGTACCAGTACCTCACCTCCTGGGATGGATCTCCACCAAATTTGGTATGGAAGTTCATTGGTTCTGTGGGAAGATACATAGAAATTATCAATTTTGCATTTTGAGTTTTGCGGTTTTTTGTGGGCGTTTTTGCATTTTTTTTTGCCACTACTTCACCCCCTGTTAATGGATCTTCACCAAATTTGGCATGAAGGTTTGTTGGGTCGATATGGAGATACATGCAAACTTGCGGTTTCACATTTTGTGTTTTACAGTTTTTATGGCCGTTTTTGAGTTTTTTGACAATTACATGTAAGGGAAGAAACTTTTCATGTCCTAAGATAACCTTTCATTAATCATGAAATTACATAACTTCCGTCCAGGGGACGGATACTCCAGTTAGTTGTTAATAATAAAGTGAAAATTTTCGGTATATAGTACTGTGCAAAAGTGTTCGAATAAAGTCAAAAATTAGATTTCAGACTATTTTCTAAGAACAATTGAAAGTAAGTCACAAGTGAAGCATCAACATTTTATTGATATTCATACTTAGTACAACAGAAACTCAGTGGAAGTGCATGAGTTCAGCAAACAGTTAATATTTTGTGTGTGTCCTCCTTTTGCTTTAATAACTGCAGACAGTCTTTCAGACATTGTTGCAACATATTTAATCCAAGTGTCCTTTGGGATTTTACTTCAAATGTCTCTAATGCACTCCATAAAATTTCTCTGGAAGTAACTTTTGATTTGTCAAGTTTTTGATCTATCAAATTCCAGATCTGCTCAATTGGGTTGATACTGGGGCTCTGTGGGGGCCATTGCATCATTTGAATGAGTACAGGAGCTTCTTTCTTAGCTAAGTAATTTCTGCATAGGTTGGATGAATGTTTGTGAGCATTATCTTCTTGGTAGTAGAATCATTTACCAATAATACGCAAACCACTGGGTATACCATGACGGATCAGTATCTGATGGTACTTGTGCTGATTCATTATTCCATCTATTTTGGAAATATCTCCTGTCGCATCAGCAGAAATTCACCCCAAACCATGCTTTATGGTAGGTGCTATGCATTGAGGTAAGTATCTTTCTTCCCTTGGACGTACAACCTACGCTTTCAACCAAATATTTCAAACATGGACTCGTCCGTCCATAACACTCTTTTCCAATCATCAACAGTTCAGTTTTTGTAATTTGTTTAGCAAATTTCAGTCTCTTGACAATATTTGGAGATCAAAGTAAATGTTTTTTAATTGTTATACGACCAAATATTCCATTCTCGTTGCGTCTTCTTGATACTATAGATCTGGACACTTTTCTGTTATTTGGTACATGGTTATTTATCTCATTCTTGAGATCAGTGGCAGTCTTCCTTCTATCCCGAAGGCTGCATAAACGAAAATACTTAACATCAGTATCATTAAGTTCAGGTGTTCTCTTCGTTTCCGAGTTTCCAATTTACCTGTCCCGGTCTCACGACCTAGGGTGTACTTGAGAGTGTTGGGGAGCATTTCAGGTTTGTAGCAATTTGTCTGAGAGGCCAACCAGCATCACGTAAAGCGTTTATGCGAACTCTCTGTTCTACTGACAGTTCTCTACGCTTTTGAGGCCGTGGTATGACAACAAAATTAATATTTAGTGTTAAACACTGTTTTCTTTCAAGGTTTATCTGTGGAATGCTATTAAATTGATTTCTTCTAGCATATATCAGTACCATATGCAGGCTTCTTGCTAGCTTATTTCTATATAGTTAAGACACTGAATGGGGTATCTAACAGTTACTTCAGACCCTAAATTTGATCAGTATGTTCTTTAAAGCAGAACCCTTGTGACATGCCATTGGTACAATTATATGGGAATTCTAAAGAATGATAAGTATTCTCACCCTGGCTCATTAAACTCTCAACAGGGATCAGTGAAGCATTACCATAGTGTTTAAATTTACACTCTGTAATGGCATGGAAGAATTAGTCCCATAAAATAGAAAGAATGACAAAATATTCTTTTGTCCTAACACTTTTGCACAGTACTGCAAATTCATAAGAACTATAGTAAAGTAGAAAGTACAGTATAAACACAACGCAAGTGTTAATACTGAAATAGCACAAATATGTAGTTTATTGTTTATCAATACAGCATAACATTGTTATTTTAAACTAGCTGGAGTACTCGTTCCCTGGACAGAAGTTATGTAAATTTATGGTTAATGAAAGGTTATCTTAGGACATGGAAAGTTGCTTCCCTTATATGTAGTTTTAAAGAAACGCCCATAAAAACTGCAAAACGCAAAATGCAAAACTGAAAATTTCTATGTATCTCTCCATGGGCCCAATGAACTCCCCATACCAAATTTGATGAAGTTCCATCCACAGCAGGTGAAGTAGTGATAAAAAGACACCCATAAAAACCGCAAAACGCAAAATGCAAAACTGCAATTTTCTGCGTGTCTCTCCATGGACACAATTAACCTATATACCAATTTTGGTAAAGATCCATCCACACCATGCGAAGTAGTTACATGGACATACAACAGACAGTACTATTATATTTATATAGATATAAAATATATAGACAAGCAAGCTAATAAAGTACATGCAATAATGAGTTAGCTTAATTACCCGCTGTGAACACAGAAGATAGCCCAGTATGGCTTTGCTATAAAACAAACACACTGAGTTAGTTTAAGTTAAACTACAATATTCATATGTATTTTTTACATTTAATGTCACAAGTTATAAGACAATTAGTTGACAAACGTGCTGTGAAGCAGCACTATATGCACTTTGGATGTTGTACAAACATTTTTATACTTCATACAATTTTAAACTACTGATATTTAAATAAAATGAATCTAGAAAGCTGATTTTTCCCACATTTCTCTTCTGCAGTTTTCCGGATTGTTTTTTAGCAAGATGATGCTTGTGTATTTTTATATAACACATAATTAAACTTTATAAAATTTTAAACATTGTTATATTCTGGTGTGAAATCAACTATATGTCCCCTAAACAAGACAAAACTTTATCTAAAACTACTTTTTTCGAAACAGTAATATGTATTCCAAGGCTAATTGTACTTGCTTGAGGAAGTTCACCTATATTACCAAACACCTCTATTTTTTCTGTGTTGTAAAAATGACAAGTTTATAGAACTTTCATCTGTGAAGACCTCCAAAATATCTGTACAATGCATTATTTTTTGTGCCATTTTGATTGCATAACCAGCCATGTATTCTGTAGCTGGTTCTTTATATGGAGAAAGGGGCGATAAATTTGGTTCATCTTTGTAATCATGATTATCCTGAATAGCCAAATATACTTCAAGATTATACCTGCATATCACACACATGTCTAACCAATAGGAAGTAATATGTGAGCTTTTGTGACATGTGAAATTGATGTTTCATCATGGACAGTGCAGTTTCGATCTGTTTTATACGCAGCTGTGAACTGTCCAATAGTAGGATTGTTATTGCAACCGCGAGATGACCTAACAGTAGTAATGAAAGCGTTCTAAGAAATCCTGACATTATATGTCAAAAGATACTTGAAGATGATGACGCTAAAGTTTGAAATAGTTGTTACACAGAAATGATTGCAGTTAGAAACTAATAAATGATGTTTTACGTCGAGTTGCTTATATCCTTTGCCCGATTATGCTTGTTAAGTGAAAATATAACATTCTGTTTCTTCTAGTAAAGGCTTCAAAAATAACTCATTGGACATTCTCGTTGAACTTTTGTAATGTTTAGCCCATAGATCTATGGAGTTGAACAAATCAAAGAGTCTATCAAATGTCCTTATAGATTTAACTGTAAGCTCACTTCCCTTAAATTTTGTTACAAAATTCTATGGCATCTACCACCTTTGAATTTAAAGTTTGTACTGCAAAATTAACTTTCATTTATTGCTTCTGCCATGGAAAGTGTGTTGACCTTGATTTGTTTCCTAGATGTAAACCTTCTTGTATTAACAGTTTGTGCAAATCAGTAATTAACTACCATTTAAAATTTTCTCGTGTGCACAAGTGTTTCCAATGAGCTTTAGCACGTAGCATTTATCAAGTATGACACAACTTTTGTATTTTTCATTGTTTGAGTGAAAAATCATAGCTGCAAGTTTTCTGGCGACATATTGATACCTAATTATCTTAACTTGGAGAAGTGGCAACTTGGACCATCACAAACAAATGACATGGTTATAGTCTCAACATCTGAAAATCTTTGTATGCATATTCTCAACAAGTTTGCTCATTCTTGTTCTGTCATTACCACACCATTAATAAAGAAATAGCCAACAGGCGCCTTCCATTTACTGTTTAGAGAAACAACCATAAACACCAAATACACCTCTGGCAAGAGGATTACACCAATTGCAACATAATCAAGAAGTTTCTTTCCATCCCACTTCTCATGTTTTCTTATGGTCACTTCATCTAGCAGTTAAAGCACAAATAATTTTGTTGGTTCCTTCTTTTCCTTTTTTGTTGCCACTTGTTATGATGCATTAAATGCTTCATGCTTCTTGTACAAAACCTGGTGCTCCATTGATGCTTTGATACCACTTTCGAAAAACAAATGAAAACGTACAGCAAGACTGAAAATACGTCCTACAAATTTGTAGGATTTAGTGGAGTAAAATGCATTGTCAAGGCAAAAGACCCCAAAAGCGGAGGATGTGTTTTGCGAGTCAATTCCTTTTTCTTATAATAAGCAATACCCTTTTAAAGATTTCTAAAGGGGTATAAGCAAAGGTGCTGTTCAACACATCAATACCACTGATGGACATTAAATTTTCCTTATTTTTAGAGCTTGGACAATTATATTAACCACTTGTTTCAAACGCTTGTTCTTTCGTTTTGAAAAACTTTAATATTTTCTCAACTGTTTTCAAATTATCAACTATTCTGTCCATTTTTCTTTTTGTGATTGTTGGACTATCACACATATTGTAGCTATGATCTAGAAATAGATGATCTTTCTCTCTACAGATGTACTTGAGGTAACTGAATCTGGAACAACATTGTCAAGTGTGCTTCAGTTGATTTACTTTATGTAAGCAAACTGCAAATAAATCACAACATATAATTGAGTCAATAACTTACTAAAGTCATTTATGTTTTTCCTTTTTAAATAAGTACTTCATTACATGGAAAGCCTGTTTTATTTCTTGAGTATTTTAATTATTATCGCACTTCTTTCTAACTATTAACTTCATGTAACTTCAGACTGACACAAAACTATACAGCTGAAGCTCAACAGAAGTTTTCTCAGAATGAACACTCTACCCAGTATGAATAATTATAACAACATATTCCTAAGTCATAATGATAATATACCTTTTGTAGGTGCTGATAAAACTAAAATACAGTGGTAAAGTATTATTTCTCAGACGAATATTTGAATCTGTTTTATAAAAACATTCTGCTTCAAAATGTTCAGAGCGCAACCTGGCGGCTTTTGTTGGATACCATTTAGCTCATTAAATATTTACAGTCCACTTTTTCCACAGATCGGGCTGCCTCCATCGAAATCTATATGGAATTTGAAAATGCATGAAATCGATTGAGTTGACAATAAACACATCATAATAAATCTAAAACAAGTCCGAGCTTAAAAACGAAAGTTATATGTGTTCAAGAGTCCAAGTTAGCCCTTATAAGTCTCATTACTACCATTAGGCCTTAAGTTACTACATCTAACAATTTAATGTGTTGGTAGTGGCTTATCTATTCGTTTTGATTTATTTACTGGAAAGGAAACACACAAAAAACATACAGTTACCAGTGAAAAACACAGGACAAGCTCTTGGCCTATTGTTACAGTTCCGTGTACCACACATTGGTATTTTTACATTAGATACAGAGTATAACTTGAAAACTCTACACTACATCTTAGCAAATAGATGACTTCGCATGAACATACCACTGCTTAATCCAATTCAGTATAGAGATCAATAGATAGTTCCAAAGAAACTGAAACACGAAACTGTAGAAAATTCTTCCTTTGTTATCTATCAATACTATATGTGTGTAATGAGATTTAAAATAGCAATTCAAAATAATATTTTATATTTACCCGAATATGTGATATTTTGATATTTCTTAAAGTTGTAACACCCTTTAAGTGCTTAAAATAATATATAAAAATGTTAAGACTTTAGTTGTATATATTTTTATATCTTTTACGATCCAGGTTTTTTTTCGAAGTTATTAAAAGTACAGTTTATATAAGTTGGATAGTTGGATATTAATATGTAGCTGAACCAAAGACGAAAAACTAATCCTGTAGGTGATATTCTTCAGTAAGTACCGACTATATTTGCAGTGGAGACTATTGAAAGTGCTGAAGGATTTGTAGAGGACATACGTCACGAAATTCATACTGATATCGACGCTCCTGTTTTTGAAACTGGAGATCAAAAGAACGTAGATCAAATAATGGGAAAATTATCCAAGAGATGACAACAATAGGAGCGTTTAGAACGTGCATTATAAGAGGATATTTTCAAAAGTGAAGGAATTACATGGTTGTTGTGTTCGGAAGGAAAACTTTATGTATTTCTTTTGTTGCATATTATATGTCAAAACAACATTTTCTGATCATAAAGGAAATAATGGCCGATGACGCATTTCACCTGTCTTGAAACGGCATGAAAGCTCAGAAGGGCATTCTTTGTTATAAAAATATTGATTTGTTGCGTAACAAAAGTGTTGATTCTTAGAGCCAACAGATGATTGCTTGAAACTATCCAGTAGCGCAATGTCATGAAACATCTGATTATTACTTTGAAAAACCTGGAAGAAAACAGCTGAGCTCTGCGTGGTTCAAATTAAATCTTATATCAAACTGGGAACTTCTTGGGACTTCTACAACAGTACTTCTTAAAAAAACAATTCGATAGTATAATATTAAGTATCTTCAACGATATGCATGAGTAATCTAGTGAAAAATATCCAAAACGAGTTGCTTCAATTACAGAGATACAAAGTGAATTCAGGAAATCTAAAACGTTTGGGGAAGCCAAGTCTTTTAATTGATTTTAGATTGTGCATCCGACACTAGTCGAGCAAGAACAACTATACACTAAAAACAATGAAACGTAGAGTTTTTCAGCGAGGCTGATGTTGTTTTAATAAATGATTGTACACTTTTTAATGTTGTGGGATTTTTAGTTTATGGAGAAGTACCGTATTTCACCATACTTAAGAACAACTGTATTTTACATTGTAAGACATTGCATGTGCGCGTAATATCGAGGTTCTAGAATGGTTTCTTGACGTTGCAGAAGATAAAAAGTGTACAGGATATTAAACTCAAAATTACTTATGCTCTATTCATAGATAATGGATAGATAATGTTTGATGTAAATTTAACGTTTTTGTGTTTTATGGATGCTATAAAGTCATCTGTGGACAGTGTCATTATTTGGCATTTGATAGTGCATTTGTGCTTTATTTGCTGCTTCTAAGAATAGATGGCAAATATTTAAAGAGCAAATAGGTTGTGACAATAATCACAAATTATTAAGCAATTCTTGCAGTGGGACATATAGTCAAGCCACTCAAACTGGGAATTAGAAGTTCATGATTGGCTTTACTGTTTCTATCGAAGTTTGATTTCGCATCAATACAACAAACAAATTGATGCAATCCGAAATATCAAACATTCCCCCGGAAGTTCAGCTCCTCAACACTACTTAGCGATATCTCGAAATGTTCCTGGAAAAGTGAATTTGAAATGCAAAGTTCGCTGTAGTTAAATTGGCAGTGCTGGGACTGTTGCCCGGAATCAAGGTAAATTAGGTTTAGTTTCTATGCAAGAAGTAACACTCTGATTATGAACACTAAAATAGAACTCTGAAGACCTGGAGGAAAACTAGAGCGTAGAATTATTTCTGCCTGTATCAGACACAATACAGATATCACCCTAGGCCCTGTCTCTAAAAGAAATCAGCAGCTATTACATCATGTTAGAAACTGTAAGTTCATATACAAAACCAAATAACTACCAGAAAGAGCATCCGCAGTGAGCTACAGTTGCTACTGGTAAGCAGTGACGTTTCAGACATTAGCTGACTGTAACTATGTGAAGAACTAAATTTCCTGCATGGTTTACCTCCTCATCCTATTCTGACAAAATATAATCTAGGACTGCCTTTTATTGCATAAACACCACACAGCGACGTTTATACAAATGTGTGATTTGCAATGTGTGTCGTTTTGACATCGTCGAAAGAAAATTTCCTAAATAAAGCATACCTGTGATATAGCATTAGTCTCAGTATAATTTCAGCCGAACACGATATCGCCTCCAGAACTAACAGCAGTGATCTTACGGACGAGTTTTCAACAACAAAGTTTTACAAAGCAAGCCTGTAAATTGTGCAATACAAGCTTGAATGTGTGGAATACAGAACTGAAGACCTGCATTCTATATTCATATGGTAATTGTACTGACGCCAGTGTGAAGTTTGGAAGGGAAGAGAGGTTTGTATTTCTATTAATCGTTTTCATGTCTTTAGAATAACTAGGCTGGTTTCAATGCATTTTTATGTTCACCCGAACAATCACTAGACGGCAGATGATAGTGAAATAAATGGACAGTCACGCACAGAAATATGTAAGTTATATAAATACTAGATATGATGACAAGATATCCTAAGTTTTAGGAATATTTTCTATTTAAGGGTTACTTAATATTCTTCTTAATTTCTTACACATTTTTAATTGAATCATGTTTTTTTGAGAATATAATAGTGAACTTGGGATCACTTCTTCCAATTTTATAATAATTTAAGCTTACATTTTTTTCACCCAGTTGCTGTAGCGTCGAACAGGTACATTATTCAACAAATTAGTAGGCCTATTCTTCAACTATTTAAACATCATTAGGTCCGATTTATGTCAGGCTAAATACGTATTTTTTTTCCTCAAAAAATTACATATTTATATGTTTATTATATTACATTATATGCCTATCATATTATATATTCATTATAATATATTAAATAGATAAGAACCAAGCTCGTAAGCCGTTCACAAGCGTAAGCCCGCCCCCCTCTCAGTGGCAGCAAGTAAGTCTGCGGACTTACAAAGCTAAAAACCGGGTTTCAATACCCGTGGTGGGTAGAGCACAGATAGCCCACTCTGTAGCTTTGTGCTTAATTCCAAATAAACGATCACAAGCGTAGGAACCTATTAGCTTAGTACTTTTTTTATGCGTAAACACAAACACATATGTGCATGAAAAGTAGAAACTGTATAGACTAACTAAGCTAATAGGTTCCTACGCTTATGATCTGGCGTACTTTGTTAAACCTTTATAGCTATTGTTCTCAATGATTTTAGTTGAACATATTAATATCATATTTCCCGTGAGTATTCTAAATCACTTCTTGTTATCTTGATAATACAATAATTAACAACAATTAATTTGCATAATTTGTGTTATTATATACCGGATTGTTGATGCTAGGCTGGGCTTGCGTTTGTTTGCCCTGTTGCTATAGAGTCGAGAAGCGTTTAACAGTCTTGATCTCCACTTCTTTATATCAAAACACAATTATTTCTTATTTACATTAGAAATTTGATGTAACATAATTGTACACAATAATAATTAGTTAATTAATTAGTAACTAAATAAAATACAAATACAGTAAAATTGCTGCTGCCCGTCTTCTTCTCTGTGGTAGGTAGTCTGAAATTAGGAATGGCGCCACGTTACCTGAACTATGAACTGGCAAGTGTGGTGCGATAAAACTCCACAACTGGGAGGAGAACCTGACCCCCCTTCCCAACACACACACACACACAAAGCGATAAATCTGCAGGCTTAGACGCTGAAAATCAGGTTTCGATATCCGTGATGGGCAGAGCACAGACAGCCCATTGTGTAGCTTTGTGCTCAACAACAGCTAAATCATGGAGAATCTATGCTTTGGTCAGGGCTAAAAGCTTGTCTAACGTGTAACCCTAACCGTATACACTATTATTAAAATTTTAGGACTAACACTAAGCAGGCTAATATAATAGAAACATAAAATCAAGTAAATAAAAAATAATTAATCTTAGTTATCATAAGTTCAATATAATGTACTGTAATATAAAAAATATATTTTGATTTTCCTGACTTCAAACCGTATAGCCACTAATACACAAGGGAAGATCTAGGGAAAGAAAATTTTGCAGTATATAAGAAAAGTACTCGGTGCGACAGTGTTATATATTGATTAATGCTGGAAACGAATTTATCTAGTTTTTGTTAGCGAGAAATTCTCAATCAAATAAAAGACATATTGTCTTGGAGCACAAGGTATTATCTAGAATTAATTTTAATTGGTTTGTATAAAACTTTAAATTTTAGTGAGTTTATGTCAATGATTTAAATTTTTATTAATTTAGTTTTTGCCATATAGCTTTAGGTAGAGTTTCTAAAACATTGAAATCAGAATTATGGTAATGTAACCAGAATCTCTTCAGTTATCTTGAATAATAACCCATAATTATTTCATTTTTAAGTTGCTTATACTACACAAGTAGCGTCGTCAATCGTTTACTAATATGTATATATATGTTTGCCGACGTTTTCGTGGCTTGTTGCCCATTACTAACTTTTTACCATTTTAAGTTTTCACCTGTCCATCAATAAACTTAATGTGGTTCTCAATACTATTCACCTCATAAATAAAGGCAGATAACTCACGATAAGTTTTATTTCTTCTGGCTAGCGAACAAAATAATTCATATTATCATGATAACCCATCATATTTTGGACTCTTCTGGTTCTGGCAAGCCTTTCAAACTAGTTCTTTTTAACCACCTTACAATGAATTTGTTGATTTTTATATCGTCTGCTACCGATAAGCATAAAACTTTATTTTATTTAAGCTATAGTAGTTTTTATAGTAGTTTTAATGCTTAATTTTAAGCAAAATAGAAATTACTTAGCTTCTGTGGAGATCACACGTTTCCATGTATGTGCAGTGTAAGACACTTATGTTTAACTTATAGGTTTAATTGCTCTGTTTGGTTTTCAAATTATTTGAATAATAACCATCGTAAAACTACCGGATCCTCTGGTAATTGTTTAACCCTATCTGGACGGATCACATGTCAAAGGCCATGTCATCGCATTTGCTGACTTGCATTCAAAATTTTATTGAACTACTATTTTATGAATCTACGTCAATAAGTTTGGAATCAAATTGTAGATTATAATTAAAATTTTAGTATTATATCTTAATTAATTTCTTAATTCAAAAGTAAATATTAAAAAACACAGCTAAACATCGGTTTTTGTGTGTCACGTGGTATGTTGAATGCATCACTGGTTCAAATTAGATGTTTGTGATGTCAAAATCCAAGATCTACAGGTTCGTACGAATTAGGAACTCAAACTACCGATATTGACAAGCTAGAATACAAAATAAAAACGTCTTATCTTTTATATTTGCTAAGATACTGCTCCTGTACTAAATCAAACACAGCCCCCCCGCCCATTTTCGGGAACGGTCCCTTATATATACTTATTTCTATATATGACATGAATAACTAATCAAAAGCTCAGAATGTCCCCTAATGGTTTTATCAGCCATTTTGACGTGTTATTGTGCTAATTTCATTCTTTTCACACAAACTTTCAAACGATGAGGTAAATCTTTAGTGAGCTCGAAATTTTTTAAGACCCAAATACAGCTTAGTTACTACGCTTGATAAATTATAATGGAATTCTATGGTATTGATATACTAATTTATAATAACTTATTACTTATAATAATAACTTCTGCATTGTTAGCCAGGCACAGCTGGAAGGTCAGTATAATAATATACACTGAGTGGTCACTAGTAAATAAACACCTAATTTTTCGTCATTTAACTGATTTATGCTAACTAATTTGTGTTCACAGAGCACAATATAAATGAAAAATTGTCCGCACACTAATTATCTTGTGCTACAACATGCCTTTTCATCTCTCGAATTACTTGCTGGGTTTTCCCAGTCTGGAACATGGTCCTAACGTTCCATGTTCCGATCTTAG
>NW_013667916.1:164222-166901 GCF_000517525.1 Limulus polyphemus
AGGCCATACTCGACCGGCAACTCAAGAAACAACAAGAAACAACAAAAAAAAACAACTTCGAAGAGCGATCTACTCCAAGTTTTGAACCAAGAGTGGGTGAAAATCCCACAATCTAAAATTGACGAGATGATTCTCACGATGCCCCAAAGGATCAACGAACTCCACGAAGCGAAAGGAAGATCTACTAGATATTAATTAAATTATATATATATCAATTCATATGAATATGACTGACAAATTTCATTTTTTCTGAAAAGGTGGTGTCTATTTACTTGTGACCACGCTGTATATATATATTGTTATGAGATTTAAGCTATTTAGACTGAAAATTTGTGTTTTCGTGTTATAATTTGTAGTCATTCTAGAACGAAAAAAGCATAATCTATATAATTCCCAAATTGTTTTGTGAGGTTTCGAAGTCGGTGATATAGAACCAACTCGTATAGAAATATACTAGTGAAAAAAGCAAATAAAATATAGTTTTTATACAAACAAATTTGATAATTATCTGGAGATTATATAAATTTCGCATGTGAAATTTGAAAATGTTCTAATGCATCAAAATATTTTTAAACTTAAAATCAAAATTGTTTTACATGTTAGATAGTCAACATTCTGAAAGAAAAAGATTTACGAGAAAATATTTAATTTAAAAATCTTAATACTTAATTTAAAAACCCGATATTTTGTGTACGAAAACCTTGCAATGTTTACCAATAACCTGCATAATTTTGTAAAGTTGGCCATACATTATCAAAAATCATAGTATAATTACTCTCATGGATATTTTCGTGGTTACGAGCTGGAGAACCGTGACGTTATTATAGTTGATTCTACGAAAGATATGATGTATCCAAGTGATAAAAAATATATTCCACAAGAAAAGTGAATAATAATAATAAAGTAGTAGTGAGCTAATTTGGCTTCAAAATAATCTAAATATTAATATAAACAAAACCATAAAATAATGTTAGAATACCTTTAACGATGACATAAAGACATTTAAAATTACTTGATCATTGTTACAAAGTTATGTTTAATAATACTTTTGACCTTTAAGACATGCCAAAATAATCTGTAAAATGTCTTGAAACAATGTTGAAACTATACGAGCACAACTATTAACCATGTTGAAATCATACATATATATAAATATAACTTAAGAACAACAAGGGACATTTGGTCCATCCAAGCCGTTCATTCCAGTAAACTAAACATTACAAATAAAACACTCAAAGCCAGCCCTTATCGATCAAATATTTTTCAAGCCTTCTCTTAAACATACTTTCTAACATGGTGGTTGGCCTTTCTAAAGGCCAACCACCATGTTAGAAAAATGAAGAACACCCAAATCTGGTTCTTCATAAGATTGTTAATGTTATTCTCATCAAAATTATACTCATAATTCAAATTATGATATCCCGCATGCATTATCTTACATCTATTATAATTTAAAACTATCTGCCATTTATTCGCCCAACTCACAAAGTAATCCGAATCCTTTTTTAAAAGAGCAGCATCCTCCTCACAGCCAGCAAGCCCCAAATCATCAGCATATTTAAATAATTGATTGACCATTCCTTCATCTGTGTCGTTATTGTAAATCAGAAAGATCAAAAGAACTAACACTGAGTTCTAAGATACCTTACTTATAACATCAATCCAGTTTGACTGAATTCCATTTATTACAACCCTTTGCTTTCTTATATCCAGCTATCCAGTTTCTATCCAATGAACCAACGTATCCCTCAGACCTAAAGAGAGAATTTTTTTTTTACCAAACCTTTTATGTGGTACCTTTCAAAGGCTTTCTGAAAATCCAGATACATCAAATCCACACCAATATCCTCATCTACATAAGCATAAAATCACTATTAATAATGTATGTATTGTTTTAATACTATATTCAAAGATTCTGAACAATACTATAAAACACCTTAAAATGATATCAGGCAGGCGGTAGCACTGTCTATGTAGGGATGGTTCGGATTGTTCATCCAAATGGTATTTTAAGTATCTACTCAATAGGTTGTCAGAACTTTACAATACTGTACAGTGTTTCCTCTTATAACAATATCTATATAATGACTGAGTCACAAGTTCTGGGAATGTCTGTAAATATAATAGCAAAAAGTTTGAATTTCTTGTTCTTCTTTCTTCTGCTTCTTTTTTATTACATGATAACTCAAAAACCAAACCATTTGTGTCAACCAATTTCGATGAGGTGACATAGTTTCAAATAATAATATTAATAACTTGTAGTAATTAAAAATAATAGCAATTCTAGTGTAAATAATGTTATCATTACCCTTGAAGTTAACTTTCTTACATAAATTTGGTTCCTTTGAAAAGCTTAAGTACAGGGTGAAACAGGAATTACCAGCCAATAATAGATAAACAATAAATATTACAATTGGGACCTCATTGTATTTAGAACTTGGATATAAATACAATATTCTTATGTTTATTGAAACACTGCATTAAAAAACAAGCAAACAAGTAAAGAAAAAACTTTTAAAAACGGAAGTAAATGTAGTGATGGCTAATATCAATCCTTCAAAACAATGCAAACAAGATAGTAGGGATGACATTTGCATCATCCCTACATAATAGTATAGGTAAGAATTAACATATATATTATAAATTAACAGTATATATATATATATATATATACTGTTA
>NW_013667916.1:167729-181105 GCF_000517525.1 Limulus polyphemus
CATAACACAGTGAATATAATTGAACAATGCTTATGATTAAATATCCATATAGTGCTATAGAGTTATATCAACTATTTTTCAAAAGTGTACAACTATTAAAATACTTGACTAATCTCATAAAAGTACGTTAATAAGTGTTTTAAAATTTTTAATAATACCCTGATCCGTGTTGAAATAACCTGTTCATCACACAAAACCATAAAAAATAATTTGATATACTATAAAATAATCTAAAAATATGTTAATGTCATTTTGAAATGTTTTGAAAAGTAATTATGTCACACTTATTGTTCATACCAAACTCTAAACAAAACTAAGTTGTCAAATTTTAATCAAAATAGTATTTAATCTTACAAATAAACTGCAGGTAGAAAAAAATGTTAAACCTTAGAAAAGCAACCGTCTTTATTTTCTCTAGGTTTAGAATTCAGATCCATTTTATGCTTTATATATATATGTAGAGAGAGAGAGAGAGATTTTTTTAAGAGCAAGCGGCTGGTCTTTCTAAAATAGAGCTTGTGAACAAAAACCGCACTTCGTAAACTATGATTAGAATACTGCATGATGCCTGTCATCGTTTGGCTAACAAAGCAGCTTTTCATGCACGTGTGACTTTGTTTTTGTTTATACCTAAATTATTTATTTATAACCCAATCATCGTATATACAAAATCATAATGCGGTCTTGCTGAGATCAATAACAGAATGGTACTTACATTATCTCTAAGCCAGCCAAAGATCGATTCCTATCAATAAACATGTTATTCACTCAAGTCTGTATACAAATTGTAACCCTAGTTTTATTTAACGTAGCCACTGAATATCAATTGATTATATATATTTAAAATATTTTTTTAGTATAAAACATTGTCTTACTTTAAGTATTTAATAGTGTTGTCACCAAATGCTGTATTTTGTATTCGGGCTATCTGCCGCCATTCCTAATTTTGAACTTCTGATCAGTGGAAAGACAGCTAGTCAGTAGCATCCTACCATCCCCTCTTAGGGATTGACCATCACTCTTATAACGCACCCACAGCTTGTTCGCCAGTTCCGAAATCTAAAGTTCTATAACAGGACCACTCCGCGCCCCCACCACTGACTGAAATAAATACATGATGATGTTTAGGTTGTTTTTATAAATATCGAATTTAAACACATTCAACTATGTTACCACTAAACCAACTTGGGTTAACTTTAGTAGAAATATAGCACCAGCAGATGAAAAAGGCAATTACATAGATATATATTATTTTTAGCTGATATATGCTGGACAATTATAAAATTACCATACAGAAGAAAGATCGATAAAAGATCGATTTAAAGCCACAGTTTTAGTGAAGCCTGTTTCAAACGGTAATTTCAACACATAACAAGAAGCTACTTTGTTTACACCAATAACAATAATGTCAAAGTTAGTCATTAAACAGCCAAGATTTTACCGATGATATGACTTACGTTTCATTTGAACAACATTTCTAACTAATAATACAGTACATAACATAACTAACAGCCAGGAAAAGGGACAGAAGTCACATGTACATAATTTGATTCCATGATATATCCGTTCAACTGTCGCATACTTCAAGCAGCTAGAGAATGAAATGGGTATTAATTCTATTCCATAAAAATATATACCAGTAAAGCCGTCTATGGATTTCTTTGTGATCAGACTAATTGAAACAGAAAATGGGAAACCATCATCCTTGTATACTAGATTGCTTATGGAAAGCCTGAAAGTGTGCTTTGGATTTGACATCCTTACGATGGAGCCTTTTGCAATGGAAACTATGCTGCAGAACTACTATAAAGATCTTCAGATAGAACAAGACCAAATATGTCAACATAGACTGTAACGATGTGATGAAGATCAAAAATAGTTTTCATATAATTTACACACCCTCTGTATGCATGACAAGGAAATGGCAGAAACATGTAAGTTCTGAGAAGATCGTGTTCATGGTCTAAAATAACGAGTTGCAACCATAGACAAAATATAATTATAGTAATGCCTAGTATTGGTATTTTCATCCCGAACGGTATCTTATACACAAATGGACTAAATAGCGAGTTATAATTTTAACATAGTAACCAAAAATAAGGCAGCCAGTCAACAGTACCCCCCGCCATGAAAGCTGTGAACTGAATAACATGATTGACTGAAAAAGCAGCTTAGTTCAGCGAGATCCCAGGGCAAATCTTGGGTCATCTAATCGCCAGCTCGGCATGCCAACCTCCAAGCTACAGCCAGACATTAATTCATAGTAGTCAATAATCTGATTTCAGAATGACCAAAAATATGTCATATTTTAGATAGGTTTTGCAAGGTGATATGCAGTTATATCATATGTTTTCTACCTGCTTTTAGTAATATAGAAAATTTAAGTTTTCTCATTTATTTACTTTCTATGCAGTTTTAGCATAAAAAAGTGGCCCAGAAAACGAACAAAGTTTACCTTGTTCTAGTGGATCTTTGTTCTCTATTGCAGATGGTATGTACTCTGTAAGAGAAGATGTTGTGGCATACTTTCCTTTAAGGGTTAGGAGGGTTGTCATAAATGCAAGATGGAGTAGAATATGTAATCGCATATGCTAGATGCTCACTTATAAATCCTGAATGTAGATACTGTATGACGAAGAAAGAGCTGCTTGCAGTTGTTGTCTTCATGAAACACTATAACCATTACTTGTATGTTGGGAAGTTCACCATGTGGGTGAACCCAACTCCGCTGGGATGGTTAGTAAACGTTTGAAATTTTAAAGGGGGTGATATTTTGGACAAAGACGTTGAATGACTATAACATAGAAATGTAAACAGACCCAGCGTGTTGCATAGCAAGACTGTGTCTGTAGCTGTTCGTGGAATCTCCTGACGCTGGACACCATGCAGGAGTTGAAACCACAGCCATTTACACCAAAGCAAGTGCAGATCATGAAATAGAAGGCTCCCTTGATCGATGGATGCCAGAGGTAATGCACCAGGAGCTCTGGGATGAGCAACTGAAGGATCTTAACCCCATATTGGTACACCTTGCTATCCAGGAAGGTCGAACCTAACCAACACTAAGTAGAAGAGCATAGTGCAGATACACATAACATGTGGCTCCTGTACGATCAGATACAACCAGTAGACCCCAGAACTCTTCAGCAAGAAATTCTCCAGACTTTGTACAACACAAGGACTGGAGAGAATCAAGTTGTAACACATACTTGTACTAATACTCTATTACTGTTCTTTTGGTCGTGAGTGAGATGAGATGTTCAGTGCTGATGTGATTACTGTAGAATGTGTATCACCTACGGAAAGAACTGGCTGAAACAGGGCAAAATCTAACACTGAACCGTTTCATTTCCTCTGCAGTGGATAGCCCTGGATATCGTTGGTGCAATCCTGGAGATTATGAGAGGTCAATGATACATAATCATTGTTTTCAACTACTTCATAAAGCTTTGGGAGCTTATACATTAGTCAGTACATTATCACAGACAGTAGATGATGCGTTAGCGTAATTCAGAGTACCAGAATATATACACACAAATCAGGAGGTAATTTCAACAGCCAACCGTTTGTTGCATTGTGTAAAGTGTTAGATGTGATGAAGACTCGTGCTTCACCTTAGCACCCCCAGTTTGATGATTTGGTAGAATGGGTAATACAGACTACCAAGATGATGCTTGCCAAGTTTGTTAATCCCAACAGAACCGACAAGGACAAACACTTGTCACATGGAACACGAATCTAAGAAGTCTTTTCAAAATATAATCAGGTTCACACAGGAAGTGCTATTTCCTGTGGAAGTGATATGGTCCTACTTCGTGAGGGGAAGTTCCCCAGTGCCCCCAGCAACAACTCAGGAAGGCAGCACTTTGACAGTGCCATGATCAGACTGTAAAAAAGCAGATTTTCTAATGCAGTGACTGTGTGTGGTTATGGTACATGGCCTCAGTATGAAATCTGATATTCTAAACAAGCTGGTCCTCTAATGTATGAGGTACGATATATGCGATGGAAATCATCATAGCACATTATCATACACGAACTAAATTATAATACCCCTCCAAAGGAATACCTTAGCATTAAGAAACACCAAAATACTAAAATAACATGTGCGCAAACGGTCAGTGACAAGTTACACTTACTTCAAGTACATATATATGTAAATGAGAAAAGACAAAAGAAAGAGGCCAAATGCATTTTAAAAAGGTATGCACATACAAAATTTTAACCACGCTCACATGCGTGAAATAGTATAGGTACTGACATTACACACACACACATATATATGTATATAAATATACATACAAACCACAAGAAAGGTTAATCTCCTGTCTTCCACATACACTAGTGAGTGCAGAAGAAAGAAGATACTAAAATTAATATATAAACGTATTTAATTCAAATTACAATAAAGTACAAAATCAAATGACCCTTTAATATAGAAAACGCAATGAGGAAGTACATACATAATCACCAACTAAAAATAATAATAAGGGAAGAAATATTCAAAATACACAGATACTTTGTTAACTTCAAGAGTGAACAGTCTAAGAAAATTAATCAAAAACTAAAAATAATAATGGAAGAAAAATTGAATAAAACCCTTAAACATAGATAACATTTTAACAGAACTTTTACAATGGTTTATTCTGTCCCCCATATAAGAGGGGCAGTCTAACACAATATTTAGACAAAAATGCAGTTTTTGAAATCATCGTCATTTGTATTTCTCACTGTTAAAGAAATTTTTTGTATTACATTTTATATCGTATTTTAATTTTAATCGAAAGTCAAAAGGTGTTTGTATTCTGTATTATGTTTAGTAAAATCTGAAATTAAAGGGTTTATTTCTTTATCATAAAATATACCACGTTATGCTTTAAAGTTATAGTTTAAATGTCTTCTTTTATTTTATTTTTGTTGTAATGCATTTGAGATCATCGTTAAAGGGCCTTTCTTTTTACTCTAATAATGTATTATTGTACGCGATTTTTAACCCCAGTTGAATAGTGGTTCAGTTTAAATCTTTGTTAAAGGGATATATCTTATATTTGAGCTGTAATTCATTTAAAATGTGCTTAAATGGTTTTCGTTTAATTATTATTTTCTTTCATAATGTATTATGTTACCTTTTTAATACATAGTTAAAGAGTTATTTTCTTGTATTGTATTGTTATAGCAAGTGTATGTCATTGTTAAAGAGTTGTATTGTCCATGTGGCGTGTAGTGCTCTTAGAAACAAAGGAAAGTTAACCAAGAATATTGGTTCTTTTTTATTTGTAGGCTTGAAGACAAGCCTGAAACAGAAGAGGGAATGAAATTATCACGTGCAGACATGTCACTTATTTTCTACCTGATTTTAGTAGTATAGGAATTTTTTATAAAAATGTAGTTCCTATACAGTCTTAGCATAAACACATGATCAAGAAATCCATTGTTCTGGTTGCTTTGTTTCTTTGTTCGCTATGGCTGATAGTGTCTACTTGCCCAAGGGGATGTTGTAGAATATTCTGCTTAGTATTAGAAAAACCAATAACTACATAGTCCCCTGATGGCCGAGTGGATGATGCTTGTATGTTACAACCAGCAAATTGTTAGAGAAAAACAGTCATTTGGTTACGCCCTGGCAACAGAAAGAATATGAACTTATTTCCAAAATCAAAGCAACTACTTGCTCTAAGTTCAATCTGAATTTTGATCATGATTAGTTCGCTAAAGATTCATATTGAAGATGGAAACGAATGTTCTCTTGTTTGTGCAAGTACTAATGCTGCCTTTTATTTTTGTTTGATTTGAATAAAAATTGTATTGATTTTCTCAAACTTTTACAGCTTTTTATTTATCACACAACATTAGAACTCAATCAGCTTTTCAGATTCAAATTTCAAATTTCTAGTCGTACTGTTATTAAGTGTACTTTTCTGATACTTCTGCGGAAATCAGTTTTACCTAAAAATAACCACAACAACATTGTTTTAAGCTTATTTGTCAATTGCAATAAAATACACTTAATGCTCCTTGATGCTATTGTTCTCAAACAATTTTCTCACACAGTTCTTTACTGGATAAAAAGTAATAATAAGAGAATAAGCAAAAACGTGGTTAAAATATAATATAAACTTTACTTCCCAGAACTTCTAATTTTTATGTTTTTATACAAAGTATTACGTAGAAAATTTACTCTTTCGGAGGTAAGTGAAGAATATATAGTCGTTTTATTAATATTGTGTTCAAAATATCGATACTCATGTTTTTTAAGCTTTCCTCCTCTATCACTTTACATATTTCTAGTCATGTCTTAGTCAACTCTTCTTTCCAGTGTTTATTTCCTTTTCCTATACTTTTCTCCTCGTTTTTCAATTCTTTGAACAATATGTTACGCAACATTATTTTTTCTCCCTTCTCTTTCTTTCCTATCACTAATACTCTAGTCTTGTTATGGCCTGACATGGCAATCTGCGGGTCATGGGATCGAAACTCGTCACCAAACATATTCGCCCCTTTAAACCGTGTGTTCATTATAATGTGACGATCAACCCCACTATTGAAGACTAACCCTAGAGATGGTGGTGTATGGTGATGACTAGATCTTCTTACTTTAGGCCATGACTTCAAGATTAAGGACGGCTAGTGCAGATAACCCTTGAGTAACTTTGCGCGAAATTCAACAAAACAAATAAACTGATTATGTTCTTACTATTAGTTTGTGTTATCAATTTTCGCAGAAAGCAACACAAAAGGCCATCTGCGCATAGCTATCCCTAGTTTTAAACTGAAAAGCCAAAGGGAAAGCTGCTAGTCAACAGCACCCACCGTTCACCCTTGGGTGATTGAAGAGTGGAATTTAAACTTTATTCTTATAGTGCACCCACGAACCCAAAGAGCAAAGCGCGTTTTTGCAGCAACTGGGCGCGAACTTTGAATTATCTGATTCACACTTCAGGCGCTTAACCATTAGGTTATGCCCGCTCCGCTAATCACTAATTAAACCAGATTATATTTTCTCTGCACACCCTTTGCATTAATATCTCTGTTGTTGTTGTTTTTTGTTTTTTTTGCTGTTGTTGTTTTTAATAAACTTAATTTGTCACTTTTCTATCTTAATGTCTACATGTGTCTCTTTGAATGAAAGTAATTGTTTTACGTGTGATATCTGATTGCTAGTTGTATCTTCGTCGACAATAACGCTTTTGACATTTACGGCCTTGACAAATTCAAGTGCGCGTGCACGTAAAACGAAAGCGTGCAACAGCAAAATACTGGTTTTTCTCTTTCCGTTTTAAATCTTTAGCAGACTCATGCAGAAAAAAAGTAACGTTTGAACTGTCAAAAGTATGTTGAAACATTGTCACACGTACAGACAAAATTAAGCAAGAGAAAAAAATATCTTAGTCACAAATGTAAAACAAGGTTAATTATGAGAAATATTAAATAGCATTTAGGGGGAACCTTACCTCTCACTTGAGTGTCTGTCAGAGACCCAAAGCAGGTTTCCTGTAAGATGCACAACCTAATGTCAACTCTGTTATACGTTTGCTTAACTTAAATTACACAAACTGTCATTTCCTACTTCAAAATAACACTAAAAACCATAAACACAAAATCATATGTTAGTTATGTAACATTAGTCATAGACGAATAATAGAGCCTTTCACCCACCATAACAAAAACATTAATCTAAAATTAATATATATTTACTAATCATTTTGTATTTCACTGTTCGGCAGCATTTCAGTTTACTGTTACGCACTGGAATATTGTTTGTAGAGTTTCTGTTTGTTTAACAAATTATCTAAAATTATTATTTCAAACTTGTCATAGATCATTTTTAATTATTTTACAAATAAATGAATGGTTCTCAAAAAGTTATTTTGTTTTAATTTATTTCTAATCACATGCCAATGTTAATTTGTTGTAACGTCAGTGTTCTTTGGTTTATTACTTAGTAATTTTTGAAAAACTGTTTTAAAGTAACAAATAAATTAAATTATCTAACCCTAGAATACTACAGTGTTTTTGTGTTATATTTCTAATTTCATTAAATTATGCTGCACTTGGACAGATAATTACTAATCATTATCTTAATATTCCGTGGATACTTCTGTGGGTGACAGTAGTCTATATTATACACAGTCACAGATAACGTTTATGACGGGTCATTATCATAATCTGCTGTATACTTTAAAAATGGTCATTATCACAATTATTAAGTGTAAAGTTATATTTTCGAGTGGAATTTCTGTCTTCAGATTTTTTACTACAAACTCTAATGTCTTTTTGTTTGTTTTACGTGAACATTGTGTCTAATGAATTGTGTTTATAAAGTATTAGCTTACACTTTTCGTACAAAGGTCAGAGTTAACACTTTGTTTCCCGAAATAACTTATCTGATGATAAATCAAAAGCAAATTTGTTATTTGTGTGAAAATAAACGCCAACTAACTTAGGTACAGCTGTTGAATTTGTGTTCCTCATGAAGATGTAAGATAAAACCTCATACTACAAATAATATTTCTCCAAAATTATTTGAGATTTGTGATTTTTATTCGTTCCGATTCTCCAGTTTGTGTGGCAAGCTCTAAAATCAGCTAGTTTTGTGTTTTTTTTATATCACTGTTGTGTTATACAAAGAAATATCCGGAGTTTTAACTACACCTTATAATAAGTGTTTTTATTTTCTAGTTAGTTTTAACCACTCAATTTGGATATTTATTTATATTAATATGTTCCTCCGCATGTAGGCATAAAATATTTTTCTGTTCTTTGCGACCAAGCATTACTTTTGTAAGTCACATCTGTACGTGTGCATATGCTATTTTTATCGACTTGACTGCATTCCTTTCCAAGTTGGTTAAGTTTGCAGAGTTTCGTGTTGTATGATCTCATTGTCTATGAAAAAACAACAACAACAAACAAACATATTTTCGTCAAAACAAATATTTTTAAGTGGCTTAACAACGTATTCTGATTAACTAACAATATGACACAATCAAGAGAGCTCATATTTAAAGAGGAGAAGGATTGTTGAAGAACTAAACGTTATATTTTGTTTAATATTTATTATAACATGCTAAATTATATATATTTGTACATTGTTAAGAACGACAATTGACTAATACATCTTTAATATTTAACCTAGAGGGAGGACCACTGATATTTAACATATCATAACAAGCTTCTTGTGTAAGAGTAAGCCAAAAAAGAAAGATTGGAAAAAGTATTTAAACTAAATTCCGAGATGCTGAAACAACGTTTGGCTCACATTACTTGAAACCTAAATGTGTTTCTTGATTGTTTGTTTTAAAACAAAGCCACATTGAGCCTACGGTGGGTAATAGAGTCCTGAATTTTAGCCTTATAACTCCGTAAACTTAACCCTGTCCCACCTAGGAACAAGTGATTCTTAGTAATGTTGGATGATAATTTTATTTTACAGTTTTGTTTTTGCTTCATCAAAGTTTTACGTATTTTTAAAATTACATCTTGAAAGTTGATATAACGGCAAAGGCTAACTGAATGTAATTTTTCGCATTATCGTGCTCCATCGTCTTTATTAGAGAACAATTTAACATCGAATCATTTCATTTCTCAAGAAATGTGTTCCGTGTTTTAATCAAGTACAAAACAACATGAATTTTGTTCGATTTTGTTTCTTTATGATCCATCTTGTTTAACCATAAAATAAAATATTTCTTTGAGTTAAACAAAGGCATATCTAACGATTATGTTTATGTTATAATATTATTATTCGTCTAGCAAATATGTTTTATCTCTTAGAAGTTTTATCATTCATTCTAAAGACAATGTGGCCCAGTTATTCAACCAAAGTCGTTGTATTTGAACAATTTTAGTCTTATCAAATTGCCTAATTACAATAAACAGAAATAAATGCATTTAATATAGGAATCGTATTAACTTAAGTTTGATATATTTCCTTTAAAATTCGTGTTCATTATATTAATACTCAAGGACTAGGAATTCGAGTACAAATATACGTAAGCGGTCTACGTCACTGATGAAAAAATTAGATCATAATGGCTCAACAGAAAGGTATAGGTTCTATACAATTACATAGTGTGCTGTTATTTTCTTAGGAATACACTTGAAATTCTATTTTTTTCGTCTAGTATCATGTTTTGAAAGAATTTTCTAAAATATATTTTACTCACAATCTGGAAGTTATTTATTCTTTTAAAAGAATCAAAGATTCAACTCTTGCCATGAGAACGTTTCCCAATCCATTACACCATCTCCAGCCATTTGCACTGTCAGCTCAACAAAAGCAGGGCCAAGTGCACAAAGTTTGTTTTTCTCCATATTTTTAGTCTACTGCGAGTTCAGAAAAGGGTGAAAACGAATTATCGTATAACATCATAAGCTTTCAGTTGGTTCTGACTTTGCGCTCTAAGTACTGCTGAACCCAGACTTTCCTTCATTAACGATTTTTAGACTAGTTGTCGCTTGGAATGGTTAAAATAGTCGAAACCTAACCACTGTTGAAAGAATCAAGGCATTATTCAATGTATGTTGTACTTTACAAGCCTGCAAATTCGTCGATCTGTCGCCAAATATTTATTGTCTCAATTGTTTCACTACTGTCAGACGATTTCCTTTCTAATGCCACTGCTGATACTTTTATACTTGAACAGCTGGCCAATGAAATTATACTTGATGACAAGTATCATTCTAGATGAAATCCTTTTAAAGTCAGAGATAACCTATCCTTTACCCCCTGTATTACTGACTAACCATGATATAATTACATACTCGCAATTACTCAAGCAATTACCTGACCATATCACACGATTAGTCTATTTTGCATGTGCAAATAAATGGAGTTTTGTATAAATGTAGAGGTTCTAGTAACGTAGCCAGTTAATGTAAGCACAACACATCACAGTTCTAAATTTAATTAATATTCTTTACAATTCAAATAAAAAAAAACTGTATTTCCAACTGAAAAAAAGAGAGATTGATTTGAAACACATACACAGAAAAGTGTTTAAGTTCGATATTTATTTTAGTATTCGTTTTTAAAATTCTTAAAACTTTACCTGGGAAATATTGTCAAACATAACTTTAGTAATGTTTTCTTTCCTTCGGATGCATTTGGGAGAGAGACCGAGAATCAAGTATTGGGGAGGAGATGGACATAAACAATATCCTTATACTGACACAAGTATCCTTTAATATCCTTATACTGACACAAGTATCCTTTTCTGTTTACTGAATGCACTCATGGAAGATGACTTAAGTTCCCAGAAATTAAGCAAATCACAATATTTCTATGTTCATATTTTTCAAAAGAAATTGATAAATCAACTTACCATTGTTTAGGCAGATAAAGGCCGGTAACCTCTTTTAGGTAGGACACAAATTCTTGCTAGTGTTCAGAACAACCTGTTCGTTAAACGAAACGTTTGGGTCTCGGCTGGTATTTTATAAACATAAAGTTCGGTAACACCGATGATTTAGATCTGTTTATCTGCCAGATAGAGTTTTGGCTTTATAGCACTCAACTGCTGGAGGACTCAGGAGAACTGACCCACAAATCACAATTTTCTTGGAAACATAAATACCCTAGGTAACAGAAAAGCAAATGGGAACGGTATAAAAGGCATAAAAGTTAAACCAGAAAGAAAACAACACATTAGAAGTATTTGAAATAAGTCATCCCAATCCGTTCCGACTAACTATTGGTTTATTGCTGAAATACTTACTTGCTGAGAAGTTTCCCTTCAGTTCAAATATCTTAAATGTTCTTGATTTGAGTTTTATTTCAAGCCTCAAATACTATTAATCATCGAATTTTATATTAATTAACATCTTTCAAAGAATTGCAGTTGATTTTTGACACATCATCATTAATTATTTTGTTGTTGAACAGCTAAAAGATTTTAATACATTATTCGTACTTTTTGATGATTTTGAAATTTGAAATCTTTCAAAATAATTGCAGTTGACCATTTGCACATCATCAATTATTTTGCTGTTAAATATCAGAAGTTTCTAGTCAATAACTAGTGTCTAAACACTAACACTCAATATATATATAATTTTATACATGAATAAGTTACGAAATCCAAACCATCAAAATTATCTTAAAGGTAAATGAAAATAGAAATAATTTTGAAAACAGTTTTTTAACAACAAATAATATATATATACAATGGTTTTACAGACACTCAAGTTCCTGTATAAAGTAACTAGCTTCTTATTATTGCTGTTTATATGTTTACATGAACGCTTTGTTATCGGCCCTTTTTTACGTTCGTATGTTTATAAACTAAGGTTTTACTGCGCTAATGACACCATACATTAAAATACAATTATCCTACAAAAGACGTATTTTGTCGAACAAGAAAGATTAAAGAGAAAATCACATTGGTTTGGTGGGTTTCAACTATTATTTCAGTTCAGTTACCAGAGAATATTTGATTTAGTTCATCATTACCGAGAAATTATTCGTAAAATTGACTTGATTCTAAAACATATTCTTGCTTACCAGCTAATGTTTTTGGACGATGTACTATATCACGTGACGAAAACCGACACTAGTCTTTAAAACTAAAACTTATATATGCAGCATTCAAATTATCGACTGAGAAACGTAAAGGGCCAAGAAAGTGATTTTCAGCTGATTGCATTTTCCCTTTAAATAAGTTTTCAATTTCAAGATTTCATTTATTTATCCCTATTATTAAGGTGAAATATTAACCAAGATTAAAGGCCAGTCCGCCAGGTAAATGTTTGGTGGTTTCTCAGTTATGTTCGGAGTGTACGATTTGTTTGTTTGTTGTAAAGCACAAAGCAATACAATGAGCTATTTTTTCCACTGCCCATCGAAACCCGATTTTTAGCGTTATAAGCCCATTGACTTACCGCTGAGCCACCTGGGGGGAAGGTGGGTGCTATTGTAAGAAGCAACGTAAATGAGTGGAAGTTTCAAAAGTAACTACAATAATTAAGCTCTGCTGGCTTAATGAACAATGTATGTATTTGCGCAATGTTAGCATAACTGAAATATTAACAAAGGTGTTTATCTATGTAAGTGCAAGGCTCAAACTATATAGAGTTGTAAATAACTTAAATAGTAACTTGCTCGCCAGTATGACAAGTGAGAACATTACAGATATGAAAACTTAATATATCTTGTTCAACCTTTAATTGCTATCCACATATGATTGTAAAAATATCATAAAATAGATATAAAGTTGAAAGTAAAAGGATAGAGAATGACAACGCTGGCAAGCAGTGGATCTCAAAATGCATTTTATATCTTCAAACTAATACACTGCAGAGGTTAATAAAAATCTATATCTTCAAACTAATACACTGCAGAGGTTAATAAAAATCTATATCTTCAAACTAATACACTG
>NW_013667916.1:181622-188146 GCF_000517525.1 Limulus polyphemus
AAATTCTATATCTTCAAACTAATACACTGCAGAGGTTAAGAAAATTCTATATCTTCAAACTAATACACTGCAGAGGTTAAGAAAATTCTATATCTTCAAACTAATACACTGCAGAGGTTCAAAATATTTTACTAAAACCATTTTGTAGCTTCACTACTTCGTTATAGACCATGTTATCACGTCCTGCCATGCTTTATATGTCAGCCTTGTTATCTTCACCATAAGTACAAGTGATATCCCCATCTTAAAAATTCTAAATTACCTATCTGAACCCAACTTTATGATATAAGTTTATGAATATTTTGCGTCCAAAATAGCTGTTACACACCATTCCCAAAAGCGGTAAATTTTTGGTGGCATTATACAACCTACGAAACGCCCAAGAATTCCAACATGTAATTCTGATACATTCTGTTCCTCTTTGACTTTATATTGGCTATGTTTGTCACGTGGCTTGCTGATTTACATATTCAAAATCGTTTTAATATAAAAAACTCAGTCCCTCTGTGTAAGATTCTCAAAACATCGAACACAATAGTTGTAAATATATTAAACTTTGTGCTACAATTTAATTGTTTGTTTACGGCGGCTGGTATAAAAGAAAAGCAAACCTATGTGTTAAGTGAATGTGTTAATAATTGAAAAACGTTCTGAAATATCAACATTCTAAAGGCTACAAACAACATAATCTCGTAGTAATTAAACGTATCAAATAGCAACCCGATCTACTCTGATGTTTGAGTTATCCTTGTTTGTTATGAATTTCGCGCAAAGCTACACTAGGGCTATCTGCGCTAGCCGTCCCTCATTTAGCAGTGTAAGATTAGAGGGAAGGCAGCTATTCATCACCACCTACCGTCAACTCTTGGGTTACTCTTTTACCAACGAATAGTGAGATTGACCGTCACTTTATAACGCCCTCACGGCTGAAAGGGCGAGCATGTTTGGTGTGACGGGGATTTGAACCCGCGACCCACAGATTGCGATTCGAGCACCCTAACCACCTGGCCATGCCGAGCCGTTGAGTTATGCAACGTGCGCAATGAGCAGATCAACCTCATTAGGCTGAATGTAAGTGATTAAATGCTTCGTGAGCTTGAAAAATCTTCGCGTTTCCTTTATTAGTCACCAAATAACACTCTAGTCATGACTGGGAGATAATTGTGTTTTTATTTGTTCACCACAGACCAAAGATTTGTATGAGACTGTTTTTACCACTAAACCTATACTAGAAAAACAATCGATATCTAAACTGTGTGTTTGACGTCGATGCGCGAAATGCCTATTTGCGATGAATTGTGAGTTTAATATTCCTTGTGTTAAACGTCTTCAGTCGTGTGTGTGTGTGTGCGGACAGTGATTGATCTGGCAAACCTGAAATGTGAACGTTGTTAGCTAAGGCCATCACACTGTTCTTGAAATTTCCTATGAAAATTGGAAAGATAAACAGTTGTTAAGAAAACATCATGACAATTTATGCTTTGTATATAGTAAAAGTGTCAGTAGCTGTATCTGTCCAAGGGTTACAAACATTATGTTAAATAACTTGCTTGGACGAACGTTATTCATATGCAACTTGTGAAACACAACCAAAATTTGTCCATGTAGGAATTGACTTTTTATTTTGTTATGTTCGTATTTGTACAAATGAAAACATAAATCATTGTGCTTCTGTGAGTGTTTTCAGACAGAGTAGGGAGATGACGGGTTGTATAACGTAAATATGTTTGCTTAGCACAACACATTAGTAATGCAAACAAATTAATATTTCAAATCGTGTTTCTTTGTTTGTAGTTAAGCACAAAGCTACACAATGAGCTATCTGTCCTCTGCCCACCACGGGTATCAAAACCCGGTTTCTAGCGTTGTAAGTCCGCAGACATACTTCTATGCCACTGGGGGGCAATATCTCAAATGTAAATTCATCATATTATGTTTCCCTCATTTTAAAATAATGTCTAAACGAGCTAAACCTTTAACAACATATTATAAATACAAATACCAAGACATACTGTAAATCAGTGCGGTCCAACCTTTTACCCATGGTAGGCTGGACTGTAGACAATGGGAGGATTGGAGGGACAATACTTGTTACTAATGTGACTTACGAAACGTGTTTTTCGTATCAAAATTTTCTGTGAGTAAACATTTTGGTAATGCATAAACTTTAACACGTGGTTAAGTAATGCGTGAGCAGGCCTGATAAAGTCACCCATAAGGCGGATACGACCCATCAGTTGTACTACACAGTTATGGAAAGTTCAGTAAAGTTGGACTGATTTTCTGATAGGCTAATTTCGAGAAGTATGATCATTTTATTTACATTCATTGGGCTTAGTGTCGGAAACGAAGAGCTATGTCTCTTAGGAAATCACAAATAATAAGTCACAGCGTATTTGTGTTCTTTTGTACGAAAACAAGTTTACATAATGCGCGTGTTAAACATGAATATTTATTTTGTTCCTTTGAATGTTCACACAAAATGACAAAAAGACCATCTGACATCTGCCGCTTTTAATTTTGCCAACTATTGGGTTACTTTAGCCTGACCGAATATTGGCGTTTTACATCACTGTTATAGCGCACCTATGGCTCCATATGCGAAGCAGGTTTTTGAAGCAACCAGTGATCACGTTAACTATTAAGCCACGCATGGCACGTTGAGCATGTTGTATCGACTTCAGACTTTATGTTCCCGCTGAGAGCTTATTTTTACGTGCTTCTTTCTCTAGTCTACCAATTCAAAATTAGGGACGGCTCTGCACAAACAGCTCTTTGGTTTGCGTGAAACAAACAAACAATCTGTCATGTAAGCAACATTTTAGATGTATGGCAAAGCTATTAAGACTATTTGCCGCCGTCCCCTACTGACCAAAAGAAAAACAGATAGTCAATAACAAACTACCATCCACATTAAGGGATTGATTGTCACTGTTATAACGTACCCATAGCTTAAAGTGCAGGAATATTTTGTGGTATTGCACGGATTCGAATCCGAAATCAGAAATAACCAGAGAGCCAAGCCACGCCCTTGAACATAATAATGTATTATTTTACATTATTCTTACTACAGGATCTGTTAAACATATCGAGATCAAAATTATGATCATTAATAAATATTTATTGTAAACTACTACTAACTATCTATAAATATATGAAGCCAAGTTCATAAAGTTAATTATTAAAAAAACAGTACGCACACGAATATTGTTTTAATGTTTTTTGTTGTTTTTTTTTTTTTTTTTGTCTTCGCAGATCTGTTCAAATATTCTCACATTTTCATAGCTTTTAATATAACCACATTGAATTTGAGATTTTATATAGATAAATACACACTTTAGGGTCGCTCTTCAAACAGTTTCTTACAAAAAACCAAATGAATAAGTCAGATATCGTTTTATTGGAAGAGCAAATAACGAGTAAAGCGATTACGTAAATGGTGAAAAGTACATTTAGTTCACTTTTGGTCAGCGATTTTGCTAAGTGAAGAAAAACATGAAATGTCTTGTAAATGAAAACTCACGTTTGATTCAAAGTGTTAAAATGCATCATGACAGATATTTCGGAGTCAATATCAGTGTTTAAATCAGCAAGTCATGAGAAAAACATAGATGATATATAGTTACTGTGGAACTGAATGTATCGGAACTACATATTGGAGTCGTTTGGCGTTTCGTAGGTTTTCTTCTTTGTGTCGTCGTAGAACGATAATCTATTAAAATTAACCGGTCTGCAAGCTGTTTTATATATATTAATCACAAAACTTTGGAATTTACAAAAGCTTAGAACTATGACAAGGTTGAATGACATTGTAAAGTACATGCCCATCTACCTCTCTATACGTATATTATGGTTTAATGTTCCAATTTTCAAAGCTTTTTGCACTCGAGTTTATTCTGAATTTGTACTTGTTTAATATAATACATCATACATTACTAATTCATCATCTCGCGATCAAATACATACGCAACTAAAAATGGCATAACTTCATTTTTTTATTCGCTGCGTGGGCACTTCTCTTTTCTCTTCAAATGAAAATTATGAATCTATTTATAGGTAAAAATATAATATACAATATATATTACTATTATTTCGGTTATTACAGTATTGCTAACAATGTTTAAACACTTTTCACATAACAAGTGGATATGTATATCATTGACATGCACTTAGATTTTAATACTTCTAATAAATGATGAGCAGAATAGGCTTAACTCACCTGAAAATACAGCGAGCGTTACCACTAATGAGTCCGTGTTTTAAAAACACAAATATAAAATGACAGTTTAGTATTGAAGAAAAAAATATCGAACTTCAAGAGAAGGATGAAATTGTGTAAGTAATTAAGCTAATTAATTCCTTACTAATTAAAATTGTTGCACTTTAAATGAACGAAATAGTTCCAGCAAAATATACTTATCAGTCTGTACACATCACTGGTTTAACTCCAGACGCACGTTCTGCAAACAACCAACAACTTTAAAACAAAGAAAGCTCGTCAACAACGGTTAAAACGCAGTGTTTCAAGGAACTAATATACATGACCAATCCTTGGCGTCGTTTAGGAATTCTGTAGAGCTTTAAACAATCACCTAACACAACCAGCCAACTGCGCACTAAATGCGCCTGTTGGTTTGATGGTAAGATTTCTTCGGATACCTGAGATCTTTTGTAAATAATTCTCCGGTTGAAGTGATCATTTTATTCGGTCTTGACCTTTTTTTGTAAATAACTTTTTCTCCTATTATGATACACAATCATGAGAAATGATAAAAAAAAGTATCTTTGTTTCATTAACTACAAACAATCACCAGCAAATGTTGCCAAAAACATTACCAAAGTACAAAGTTCGTTAATTTTCTACACTGAATAAAAATACTTTCCTGGCGAGAAACAGATCAACTACATACACCAGAATAGGAATGAGCAAAGAACATTATGGCTAGTGCAGACGATTACAGTTAGTCGTCGGAATTGAAAGGCCAAGTATCTCCAGCAGCTGGTCTGGCATTTTGCCAAAACAGAGTGAAAAAAAAAGTCTAAAGTCTTTTCGGTGTAGTATTTTTGGAAATTCTTTGATTTTAATCTCTATAACTTCCCTATTTTCTTCTACCAATCAATTAATTTCCAGTTTCATAATTTCAATCTTTCTTAATAGTCAGTACAAACGAAGTTAAAGAACGTTTTTTTAATGATGATTTATTCTTTTAAGTCAATTTATGATGAAAATATATTGCCACGATGGGTCGGCGGAAAGTTTACGCCTTTACAACACAAAAGTTCGGCGATCAATTTCCTGCGGTGAACAGATAGTAAGTATAATAATGGCTGGAGACGGCTTGAATGGGTAATGAAGAAAAACTTTAATATAACAGCAAATGTACAACGTTTCGACAAGGTTTTGTCATCATCAGGTTTTTTCTTCATTACCCATTCAAGCCGTCTCCAGCCATTATTAGTCTCAAAGTGGGTTCCTCGTCATCGAAGATAGTAAGTATATAACCGATTGTGTAGCTTCGCATTAAGAAAACAACAACCACTTAGAAAAATAACTGTGTTACTCAAATTTTTACACTAATTGTTAAAGATACAACTTTGTAGCTAGGTCTTCTAAATTATGTGTCTAATTAATATAAACATTTTCAATGCATCAAAATAATATAATTTTATTAACGATAAACATCACTTATAACTATTTTAAGAAATGTGCGCGGTTTAACGGCATAAGCATCATTTTCTAATAATTAAAGCTAAAAATTGTTAACGCAATTAGAAAATAAAGGTTACCACTATTTTGATTCCACATCATACTTATTTCAATATTTTGTGTAACTCAAATAGCCCCTTTCTTCGAACGTGGCTCAGTACTTAATGTGCCGAACTATAGATCTTCGGGTCTTTCGTTTGCTTCTCGTTACGAAAACTAAATAAATAAAATGAAATAATAAAAGAAAAAGTGCTCCGCACTTTGTGGCAGTGAGTGCCTTATACGAGTGACGGTTAAATCCCATTATTTGGTCGGACAACAGTAGTCCAAAACTTGTCAAGGAGTGCTATTGACTAGTTGCCTACACTCTAGTCGATCAGCTCAAAACGAGGAACGGCTAGCGCATATAGTTCTCTGCACCAATATTCGAAAACAAACACACTATTTTTTGAGTTAGAAGAATAAGAAAGAATAATTACGCAAAACGACTTATCTATTCAAGCCCCCCAGTGGCACAGCGGCAAGTCTGCGGACTTACAACGTTAGAATCCGGGTTTCGATACCCGTGGTGGGCAGAGCACAGATAGCCCATTGTGAAGCTTTGTGCTTAATTACAAACAAAAAACAAACAATTATCTATTCAAGAAATTATATAAATCCAGACTTGTTATCCTTTATCTGAAACTCAAAACCATTCAATTATTGTTATTTAGGAAATTATATCTAAAGACTTATTTTCTGTTATCAATACATACAATCTAGAAGATTTAGTTAGTTAGTTTTGAATTTCGCGCAAAGCTACACGCGGGCTACCTGT
>NW_013667917.1:0-3346 GCF_000517525.1 Limulus polyphemus
TTAACCCTATCCATGTCCTATGTATCACGTGTGATTTACAGTACATGATGCTATACGTTAACCCTATCCATGTCCTGTGTATCACGTGTGATTTACAGTACATAATGCTATAAGTTAACCCTATCCATGTCCTATGTATCACGTGTGATTTACAGTACATGATGCTATACGTTAACCCTACTCCATGTCCTGTGTATCACGTGTGATTTACAGTACATAATGCTATAAGTTAACCCTATCCATGTCCTATGTATCACGTGTGACTTACAGTACATAATGCTATAAGTTAACCTTGTCCCTGTTCTATATATCATATATGATACACAGCTACATTTAATTGATATACAGCTGATGTTCGTGAACGTGGCAATAGTAACTAGTTGTTTTGGTTCAACATATGACATTAGAATAGAGTTTCAAAACACATTCAGATGATGATGGGTTAAGTTACTTTCACTCAAAAGAAAATGGAAACCTAGGATTTTTAGATACTAAAACTCTCTACTCCACTTTCATCCAAAATACATGAAATATATGTTTCACTCGTACCTACCTGGGTGAGTAGCGAAATAAGCGTATCCATAGAAACTATTAAATGACATAAAACAGGGACCAATCACCGAATATCGATTTCTAATATATAAAATAAATAAAAAATCGTGAATTTAAAAATCTGCAAATAAAGATTGTAAAAAGTACGTAAACTAGATTGAAGATATTGTAGACGTTAGTTACTCAATCTACAAACCCCTATTTTGGCTCCACGCTGTTACCTAGAATTACATCTGTTGGAGTTAAAATAATGTCTACAGTATCTCCAGTCTTGTTTCCTTACTATTTTTACGCTCCCTATTTGCAGGTTTTTAAATTCCCAATTTTTTATCAATCTTGTTTGCTGGCTTTTTTATGCTCAACTATGGACAAAGGATTACTTGATATGGTAGCTAATTTTATACATTGTAATGATGATAAACATAGCTATTGAGTAGGTGATACGGTTCATGATGATTTACTGTAGCTATTGACTATTTGATCGCATTAGTTTGAGATCTAAAATGTTAAGCTGCAGCTGGATATTGTCATGGATATTTAATTGAGAATATAGTGAGAATTTATAATTTCTTTGTAACTAAATTATCTATATATAATTCATATCAATGGGCAACTATATGCCTAGACTGAGACACAACTCCTACTATGCACGTGTAAAATTTTACGAATATAAAAGCAACCTTTAAAAAAAAAACATATACGTCTAAAACATCACTTTAAATAAGCCTTCCTATCTTTAAAGTAATTATTTTACAAATGTGTGTAATAACAATTAATAAAGTATGTATTGATTTTTTTTTACTCCCTCACTTCATACATAATATAGGTGTTGACTCCCTAAATACACCGATTGTATAGTGTACAAAGCATTGAGTATCTACATGTTACAGCCATCTAATGTTCATCTTTATTGACTGTTAATTCCTGTTTAACCCTGTACTTAAGCTTATTAAAGGAACACCAAATATTTGAAAGAGAGCTAATTTCAAGGGGTAATGATAATATCGTTTATCCTAGAATTATGATTTTTTAGCTTATGTGAAATAAGAAAAACATATCGGCCTTTAAATATCCCTACGACCTTCACAGTATCTTTTTAAGTATTATACAAAAGGTTTGGGTGCAACATACCAAGCCGTTTTTGTTGCAGACTGGCAAGATAATAATAATAAGAAGAAGAATTACAAACCGGCCGTTTTGTGGTTCATAATTAAGATGGACTTAACCAATGGTAGCCAAGAGGTGCTAAGTTAAAAACCAATCACCGAATGTCATTTTGTAATATATTAAGATGAAATCAACCAATGGTAATCAAGGAGTGCTAAGTTAAAAACCAATCACAGAATGTCATTTTTTAATATATTAAGATGAACTCAACCAATGGTAATCAAGGAGTGCTAAGTTAAAACTAATCACAGAATGCCATTTTGTAATGCAATATATTAAGGTCCCCCAGTAGCACAGTGGTATGTCCACGGACTTACAATGCTAGAAACCGTGTTTCGATACCGTAGTGGGAAGCGCACAGATAATCCATTGTATAGCTTTGTGTTTCACTACAAACAGTAATATATTAAGATGTTATTGTTTTACTTATTAGATTGCGTTCTCTTTGTGTCACGTATAAAATGAATTTGGTTTATGTTGGTATATGATTTGTTACGTTGTTAGTCTTGAGATCTTAAACGATATACGACTATTGCCATTGTTAACATACTATATTTAATTAAATTTGCCTCCAATTAATCTGCGCAAGTCAAAGAGGTTTTCTTTTACTTTTCCTAAATTAATTAATTAGTCACATCTGACTTCTGTATGTTTACTCTACTGTCCTCTGAAAATGAAAAATAACGACGCAACAAAACAGAAGTTAAACGTTAAAGTTAAAATGCATAATATTCACTAAACGTTTCCAAACTTCAAATAATTAATATATTTCTTAGAATATTTAATGTAAATATTTCCCCAAGCTTCGCTTTTCAAAATTAAGTTAGCTCTTCGTAAATTATTAATTAAAACATCTAGAAAACGATTGCTTTTCAATCATAAAGTCACAGAGTATGAACTTGATCTTAACATATTTATCAGTAGTGACATCTTGATCTTTGTGTACAAACGTTTATTTATCAGTGGTGACATTTTGATCTTTGTATACAATCATTTATTTATCAGTGGTGACATCTTGATCTTTGTGTACAAACGTTTATTTATCAGTAGTGACATCTTGATCTTTGTATACAAACGTTTATTTATCAGTAGTGACATCTTGATCTTTGTATACAAACGTTTATTTATCAGTAGTGACATCTTGATCTTTGTATACAATCATTTATTTATCAGTGGTGACATCTAGATCTTTGTATACAAATCACTACTGATAAATAAATGATTGTATACAAAGATCAAGATGTCACCACTGATAAATAAACGTTCCAGCTAAGTAAGCACAATCAAAACGGATCTTTATAAACCTTGTCACTTTTGTTGTTTATTCCTACATCCAATAATCTATCTGTGCTGTTTCCACCGCACTGATTGAACCCCAAATTTTAGAATTATAATTCCTCAGACTTGTCTCAGAGCTATCGGGATCCCCGTGTCAAATTTTCAGAGACTACTAAACAAAGAAAAGAATCATTTAAGAGGATGCAATTATTAATTTATGGATGCAAAATTAAATATTACAGATTGGTAGTGGTTTAATAAAAGGGAAAATTTGTAGCATCAACCGGACAAAACACAGTTGTAAAAATATAATACAGCGTCAACAACCAATAAGAAACAGCATAAGTGC
>NW_013667917.1:4320-10927 GCF_000517525.1 Limulus polyphemus
TCACCACCCACCGCCAACTCTTGAGCTACTCTTTTACCAACGAATAGTGGGATTGACCGCGACTTTATAACGCCCCCACGGCTGAAAGGGCGAACATATTTGGTGGGACGAGGATTCGAGCCCGCGCCCCCTCAGATTACGAATCGAGAGCCCTAACCACCTGGCCATGCAGGGCCAGTACGAAATGTAAATTGTCTTCAGGGCTAGATTGATAATTTCAAAAACAAATATTGTATTATCTATAAATCTCTAATAATATCATGACAAATTTGAACTTGCTCACCTTTTCTCCTAGATAAAGAATTCGGGATTGCCCTTCCAGCGGCAACTGAGAGACCTACATAAAATCTTCAGACCATATCTTATCTTAGGACTCATTAAGATGTAAATCACAGGTTTCCAAATCGAGTCGGAGATTCCAAGCCAGAAGAGACAGAAGTGGAGAGAGTGAACTCCGATGTGGTGCCCCATGAGTTGTTCGTAAATCAGAAGCGAAAACCAAGGACCCCAAGAGATGGTGAACACCAAGATGAGAACAAAGGCCATCATGTGGTCAGGATTGGAGAGGTTCTCGCTCATGGCGGTGGCGTATTCCTTCTCTTCCTTCGTCATGCATTGGCGCATCTTATGCATCGTAGAGAATATGTAGAAGAATGAGTAGACAATGGTGATGACAGCAGGGGCTAGGATAAGAACCAGGAGTGTCGCGCTGTACGGAAGCATCCCTCCAAGATCCAGCATACACACAAATCCGTCCTCGTAATAGACCCCCTTGGAGAGCCCAAGGAGGGGCGGGCAGCAGAGAAACATGGACGTCACCCAGGTGAAAACCATCCAGCACTGACATCGGGTTGGAGTCTGTATGGTGTCGTAGCGAAGAGGTTTCCTGATGGCCAAATAGCGATCCACAGCAACCCACATAAAGGTGTAGACACTGACACTCCAAAGGGTCAGTTCTAGGTAGCCACTTATTCTACACAGAAGGTGGCCGTACATCCAGTGCCGGGACACCGCTGGATACACCGACAGAGGGACGATGACCACCCCACACATCAGGTCTGCCGTGGCCACGGACAAGATGTAGTAATCCATGGCCTCTTTTTGCACCGGCGATGTCAAAATGGTGGCAATAGCAAGCACATTGGTTCCAATAATCGTCAAGCAGATCATTAAGATAACAACTGCTTCTACTATACGGTCAGCCGTTATCTGAAGCTCTCCCGAACTGCTAAGAGTGACAGCATCGTTTTCCAAGTGTCCAATCATAGTTTACTCCTCTTAGTAAGTAATCTTACGGTTACGGTTAGATCCAGTCTGAAATAACAAGAATATTTACAACCATTATTGTATCACCTCACCACACTAGAGAGTAACTAGAACTAACGTTACCAAGACTGTTAGAACTAACGTTACCAAGACTGCTCACCTCACCACACTAGAGAGTAACTAGAACTAACGTTACCAAGACTGCTCACCTCACCACACCAGAGAGTAACTAGAACTAACGTTACCAAGGCTGTTCACCTCACTACGTTAGAGAGTAACTAGAACTAACGTTACCAAGGCTGTTCACCTCACTACGTTAGGGAGTAACTAGAACTAACGTTACCAAGGCTGTTCACCTCACTACGTTAGGGAGTAACTAGAACTAACGTTACCAAGGCTGTTCACCTCACTACGTTAGGGAGTAACTAGAACTAACGTTACCAAGGCTGTTCACCTCACTACGTTAGGGAGTAACAGTAAAATCATGTTCTTCGTCTACGTTTTGGGGATTATTTCAGGTATATAGAGTATCCCTAACGGTTTGAGGGGCTTTTGTTGCAGACATTTTCCTTTTAAAAGTATACCTTTCGTATTTCATTGACATCATTTTTAATTTTCCTGCTGTGTTCCTAGAACAATAGTGGGTTCATCTGCATTATTACATTTGTTTTCCTAGTTTAGTTGTACTTCGTCGTGAATTTCATGCAAAGCTACACGGGGGCTATATGCGATAGTCGTTCCTAATTTAGCAATGATAGACTAAAGAGAAGGCAGCTAGTCAACACAACCCACCGCCAACTCTTTGGCTACTCTTTTTACCAACGCCACATTATAACGCCTCCACGACTGAAAGGGCTAGCATGTTCTGTTTATTTGGAAACAGGCAATTCCCTCTCCTCCACCCACCCACAATCACAAACCTTAATCTTAATTATTATCCATTCGTACAAAACGTTTCACTAGCATTATTAGTATTTAAAAGAGTAACACAAAACAGTTTATTGATGTAATGAAGCTAGTGCATTACAAGTGTAATAAAAAACAAATATAATCTTTAAGAATCACATGATATCCCCCTTCATGTAATCCATAAGTTTGTCATGAGTTCTGGACTGTGTCGTAAAGCTTCCTAGTCTTAAAGTTAGTCTTCAAAACAACTGAATTTTAAAATACATGATATCCCCCTGTATGTAATCCATAAGTACATGATATCCCCTGCATGTAATCCACAAATAAATTATATTTACCATACATATAAACCACAAATAAATGATACTCCCCTGCATGTAATCCATAAGTACATGATATCCCTCTGCATGTAATTCACAAATAAATTATATTCACCATACATGTAAACCACAAATAAATGACACTCCCCTGCATGTCATTCATAAGTACATGATATCCCCCGGCATGTAATCTATAAGTACATGATATCTCCCTGCATGTAATCCACATATAAATGACATCCCCCTGCATGTAATCCATAAGTTTGTCATGAGTTCTGGATTGTGTCGTAAAGCTTCCTGATCTTAAAATTAGTTAAAGTTAGCCTTCAAAACAACTAAATGTTAACGAATAATCGCCAGAAACTGGTCACACGCGGCGTGGGGGGTGAGGTGGTGAATATGCAGTAACTACAATTTTGCCAAAGATCACTTAGTTTTAGTTCTCTCGTTCTAGAGACCCGTATAAGAGGAGACTGATATTTTTAGACTGTCCTACAAATAGGTGTCGTTCTAAGTGGCTCGAAAACACGGCGTAAATCTCTTTTATTCAATCCTACAACAAAAATAAACAGACGGAAAAACGTTTTCCTTCAAAAATTTAAACGTTGCTGCAGAAGTGGTAAAAAATGTAATAGGCACTTTGAGATGAACTTAAAAACAAAGTGTCGCTCTTTTTAGTTTACCTATGATTTCTACTGATACCTTTTGGTATCCGCCCCTCACTGGTTTATCATTCTCCCCTGAATATATTCACGACATTGGCTTATCTGTGTCTGTTATCCTTCTCCCCTTAATATATTCACGACACGAATTTATCTCTTTGTGTTATCCTTCTCCCCTTGATCTATTCACGACACTGGCTTATCTGTGTGTTATCCTTCCTCCCCTGAATATATTCACAACATTAGTTTATCTGTGTCTGTTATCCATCTCCCCTTAATATATTCACGACACGAGTTTGTCTCTGTGTGTTATCCTTCTCCCCTGGATCTATTCACGATACTGGATTATCTATGTGTTATTTTTCTCCCCTGAATACATTCACGACATTAGTTTATCTGTGTGTTATCCTTCTCCCCTGAATATATTCACGACATAAGTTTATCTGTGTGTGTTATCCCTCTCCCCTGGATCTATTCACGACACTGGTTTATCTACGTGTTATTCTTCTCCCCTGGATCTATTTACGACACTGACTTATCTGTGTGTTATCCTTCCTCCCCTGAATATATTTACAACATTAGTTTATCTGTGTCTGTTATCCTTCTCCCCTGGATCTATTCATGACACTGGTTTATCTATGTGTTATTCTTTTCCCCTGAATACATTCACGATCCTAGTTTATCTTGGTGTGTTCTCCTTATACCCTGAATATATTCACGACATTAGCTTATCTGCGTGTTATCTTTCTCCCTTGAATATATTCACGACACTGGTTTATCTGTTATCCTTCTCCCCTTATTATATATACACGACAATGATTTTTTTTGTGTGTTATCCTTCTCCCCTGAATATATTCACGACACTAGTTTATCTGTTATCCCTGTCCCCTTATTATATATTCACGACAATGATTTTTTTGTGTGTTATCCTTCTCTCCTGAATATATTCACGACAATGGTTTATCTGGATATGTTATCCTTCTCTCCTGAATATATTCACGACAATGGTTTATCTGGATATGTTATCCTTCTCCCCTGAATATATTCACGACAATGGTTTATCTGGATATGTTATCCTTCTCCCCTGAATATATTCACGACAATGGTTTATCTGGATATGTTATCCTTCTCCCCTGAATATATTCACGACAATGGTTTATCTGGATATGTTATCTTTCTCCCCTGAATATATTCACGACAATGGTTTATCTGGATATGTTATCCTTCTCCCCTGAATATATTCACGACACTGGTTACCTATTTTCTCCCCCCCCCTAAATATTTCACTCATTTCTTACATCCGCACTGTCCTTCGCCTCTGACTATTTTCAATCACTGGGTTTTCTCTCTGTTATCTTTAATTGCTGATTTTTATCCACTCACTAATTTACCTCTCTGTTATCTTTGCTGTTTTCTTTTCACCCATTTATTTATTTCTATGGTAACCTTCTCTACTAAGTTTTCCCACTTACTGGTTCATTTTTATGCTGAATATTCTACCTACACTCTTCCCTCTCTACAATTGTTCTCCCAAACTTCTCCTAACTTTTTACAATATTCTGTAACATTGAATGTTCAGTTCACAAGATTATCTATAGTTCCGTGAACTTTCCACTCGTTGGATTATTATAACGTGTTTCTAAATCCATTCACACTGGTTCATCTTTGTATTACCTTAATTCCCTGGTTATTATTCTATCTATTTTATTATTAGGTTATTATTCTATTTTTATCTCTGAGTTATCCTAATTCGCTGGTTATTATTCTATCTATTTTATTATTAGGTTATTATTCTATTTTTATCTCTGAGTTATCCTAATTCCCTGGTTATTATTCTATCTATTTTATTATTAGGTTATTATTCTATTTTATCTCTGAGTTATCCTAATTCCCTGGTTATTATTCTATCTATTTTATTATTAGGTTATTATTCTATTTTATCTCTGAGTTATCCTAATTCCCTGGTTATCATTCTATCTATTTTATTATTAGGTTATTATTCTATTTTTATCTCTGAGTTATCCTAATTTCTTAACAGTTATTCTTTTTCGTCTGTCTCTGCGATGTTATAGTTTTTGTTCCATTTTGGTTTATCACCATGTACCCCTAACTCTATAATTGTTTTCTCCATAGTTTTGTTTTCTTCTAATTCACAGATTTTTTTATCTCCTTTTCCATCTAGTTTATTTCTGTATTACTCTAATTCTCTGATAGCTTTTGCCTCTCTCTCCCTCGGGTTTCTCTCTGTGTTATTTCAATTCCCTGACAGTTTTTTTCTCTCTGTGTTATTTTAATTCCCTGATAGTTTTCCCTCCGTCTGGTTTCTCTCTATGTTATTTTAATTCCCTGACAGTTTTTCTCTCTGTCTGGTTTCTCTCTGTGTTATTTTAATTCCCTGACAGTTTTTCTCTCTGTCTGGTTTTTCTCTGTGTTGTTTTAATTCGTTATAATTTTTCTCTATATCTGGTTTCTCTCTGTGTTATTTTAATTCCCCGATAGCTTTTTCTCCCTCTGTCTGATTTATTTCTGTGTTATTTCAATTCCTCCACTATTCGAACTAGTTCACTTGCGAAGTATGTTTGATCAACAGATCATGTTCCCATAGTAACTCTAAATTATTACTGTTCTTCACATAAATTTATGGTTTTACAGATCATTAAGCAATCCTTACCTTCACCAGCCTTATCGTTCTATCTTTTCTCCGAGAGATCGGACCAACAGGATATCGAATATCACTGTTACTCTCTCTTCTCCGAGCTTGTTGCTTCCACGGCACGTGATGCACGTTGACGTATTGGCTACCGACACTGCTGTAAGTATATGAACGAACGTTGCTCGTTGCTAGACGGTAAGTGAAAATAATCAGACGATTAGGCTAGTTGGTCTCGGAGAATATACTTGTCTGAGGATAAACAAACAACAAACATGGTGCATTACATATATATCTATCTATACGGGGGGGGCTGGTATCCCACTAACTTTACCAACATTAAACTCCTTCTAACATCCCACTGTACCAAACTGGTTTAAACCTCCTTTTTACCACTTCACCTGTTCCCTTCTGCTCCACTGTCAAGCTCGGAAAGCGCACACAGCGCCCTCTTTCCATTGAGTGATACCAGTTCTGTATAGAGAAACATGGCGTCAGTTGTGAATGGCAGCAACCGTTCATCATATGTTTATCTATAGCTGCAAAGTTACAAAACCTTTATCCCTGGTCGATATTTTTTTTTTTTTTGCGTATGTAAACAGAGAGATACGCCCGCTAGTTCATGATTTTATAAATGTCCAAATGATTGGACGTTCAACAATTGATGTGTAACAAATCCAGCACACGCCGAAACAGGTTGTGTATTGGTATGTCTCATGTGTAACTTTGTCATTTCACACATTCAAACTTAAGTTTAACTTCTGTTTATATATTTCACACATTCAAACTTAGTTTAACTT
>NW_013667917.1:11748-14381 GCF_000517525.1 Limulus polyphemus
TCCTCCTTATTACTAAACATCTTATCTTACATCCTACTCCTCCTTATTACTAAACATCTTATCTTACATCATACTCCTCTTTATTACTAAACATCTTATCTTACATCCTACTCCTCCTTATTACTAAACATCTTATCTTACATCATACTCCTCTTTATTACTAAACATCTTATCTTACATCCTACTCCTCCTTATTACTAAACATCTTATCTTACATCATACTCCTCGTTATTACTAAACATCTTATCTTACATCCTACTCCTCCTTTTACTAAACATCTTATCTTACATCCTACTCCTCCTTATTACTAAACATCTTATCTTACATCATACTCCTCGTTATTACTAAACATCTTATCTTACATCCTACTCTCCGTACCAAGTTTACCGGAGTAGGATGTAAGATAAGATGTTTAGTAAAAAAACTCTGCATGATTAACTAGTCCAATACATAAGCATGGACGCCTACTTTCATATACCCCAAAGTTTACTACAGTGAACAGATTAAATGTTGATTCTCAAATATTGATCTGAAAACAACAACACAGAACCGCGTGTGTAGGTAAACATCCTACCTGGAAAAATCGATAAAAGATATAATCAATAATTAGATTGAAATCTAAATAGGTGATCAAAAAATGAAAGACTTTATAAAGAAAGAATAAAACATTATCAGATATACACTGAGATCATGAATAGATAAATCATAGCTATTATTTCATAGCATTTGATTTCGTGATTGATTAATGGCTTTTATCGATTTGATTACATAGAAGTATTGGATAAATTGATTTTTTATGGGCTGTTAGGCACAAAGCTACACAATGGCTATCTGTGTTGTGCCCACAACGGGTATCGAAACCCAGATTTTAGCGTTATATGTCTTCAGACTTACCGCTGAGCCACTGGGTGGGGGGGGGGGACGATGAATAAATGTTTTATAAGCATGTAGACTCTTAATAATTAAACTGATTTTTTCCCTTCCCAGTGGCTCAGTAGTAAGTCTCAATGCTAAAAACCGGACTTCGATACCCGTGGTAGGCGCAGCACAGATAGCCCATTGTGTAGCTTTGGGCTTAACAACAATGAAACAATAATGTTTTGATGAACGAAAGAATGGATAAAAATTATTAGTGAATAATAGATTAGCTGGTTCACAAATGGGTGGAAGAATTGGTAAATTATCGAAAAAAAAGAAACTCCTAAAAAGTTCTTTGACAACAAGTTTCACTCAATAAAAAAGACCGAGAAACTTTCGTGTTCTAAAACTATATATATAACCTCAAACTTTAAAGTTGTTGACAACCTCAAACATCTTGAGCACGGATTGATAAACATGATCGTTCTATCGCGTGGCTAAAGCTGATTTACTCAGGTAGACACTGGTGCTCGTGTCTAGTCTGGTAATCGAGTCCAATAATAGTAACACAATCAATGTGGAACATAGCATGACTGATGTTGTTGCAGCGTGTAGATCGACTAGGATTTGACACTCGAGATGCTACAGGTTCAGCAGAGAAGCTGGAGATGTGTCGCCATGCCAACAAACAGAGCATTCTGCACAAATGAAATTGTACACAATGCTTTGGTAACTTTAGCTGTAAAACTTCAACGATTAGTTTCTGAATTCGCATAACACTGCACCCCGCTGTTACTGTAATAATGACGGAGGCTCGATAAAGTTGTTTTATATTTAAATAGGAACAGTAGGGGTGGGTATTAACTAACAAAAACGGAGAAGTAGGAGTAAAAGGAAGTAGAGGAAGTAAAATGTTTAGTAGGTAAACTAGGTACGGATTCAAAGTCTATAATCTGATAGACGAAATAAGGAAATCAAAGTCTATAGTCTGATAGACGAAATAAGGAAATCAAAGTCTATAGTCTGATAGACGAAATAAGGAAATCAAAGTCTATAGTCTGATAGACGAAATAAGGAAATTAAAAACTATAGTCTGATGGAGGAAATCCTCAGACGTTTAGGGGCTTCAAAGAATTTCCTGGAAAGGAACGCAGACAAGACAATGTGCGCTATGAATGAGTTCAAAGTTCAACGCTAACGAGAATCTTCTAAACTTTCTCTAATTGTACTTAATATTTTGACAAGGATGACTGAAGACAGCAAAATGTTGTGTTAAAGGAAACCCATATAGTCTAAAGTAATTACAGTATGAACTGATTGGTTAGCGCGTTAGAACATGTACGTATTTGATAAACAGAAGTTACACTATGTTTGAATGTGTGAAATATATAAACAGAAGTTAAACTGAGTTTGAATGTGTGAAATATATAAACAGAAGTTAAACTGAGTTTGAATGTGTGAAATATATAAACAGAAGTTAAACTAAGTTTGAATGTGTGAAATATATAAACAGAAGTTAAACTAAGTTTGAATGTGTGAAATATATAAACAGAAGTTAAATTAAGTTTGAATGTGTGAAATATATAAACAGAAGTTAAACTAAGTTTGAATGTGTGAAATATATAAACAGAAGTTAAACTAAGTTTGAACGTGTGAAATATATAAACAGAAGTTAAACTGAGTTTGAATGTGTGAAATATATAAACAGAAGTTAAACTAAGTTTGAATGTGTGAAATATATAAACAGAAGTTAAATTAAGTTTGAATGTGTGAAA
>NW_013667917.1:15275-24312 GCF_000517525.1 Limulus polyphemus
CTTGCCTATTATGGTTGTATTTCACTAAATAAGTCGGGTATAAGTAGAAACATGTTAGTACAATTTTCAGTTGCCTTGCCTATTATGGTTGTATTTCACTAAATCAGTCAGGTATAAGTAGAAACATGTTAGTACAGTTTTCAGTTGCCTTGCCTATTATGGTTGTATTTCACTAAATCATTCAGGTATAAGTAGAAACATGTTAGTACAGTTTTCAGTTGTCTTGCCTATTATGGTTGTATTCCCCGAGGTGTTCCCGAGTTAGCGATTTACGTCATATATTTTTATTTACTGTTTTGTAGTTGCAAATAAGTCCAGAAAAAAAAACAGAGAGAGAGAGAAACGCGCAAATTAATACAGATTTTGAAACTTCCCTACAAAAAAATAAATACAAAAAAAAAATCCTCTGTTAATAGATTGAAACAAACATAATCTCCACAGCAGGAACTTAGCAACCAGCGACAACAGTGCCTTTAATGAAGTGCCGAGGAAAAGCAGGTTTTCAGAATTGAACAAGATTTCGGAAATACTCAGACGGACTGATAGATAGAAAAATAGACAGATAGATGGGCAGACAGACGTAAAGATAGAATGACATATAGGTAGATAGGCAGACAGACATATAGAACAGAGAAATAGACAGATAGAGAGACAAATAGATAGAAAGACCTGAATATGAAACCTTGTACAATGTAATAGCTGTACCTTCAGTTGATCTCCAGTAGCACGTGCACTTACATGAACAGTGAGAGGGAAGTATTTGAATAGATAAGGCTTCTTAACAGGATTACAGCCCGCCTACTGGAGCTATCGATCTAGGGCGGAGAACTCACTGATATACATGCACGGTAACGACTCCAGCCAAGTTTGGAGAATGTTGTAACACTGCAGACTCTGAAGTAACGCTGCAGTGACTGAGGTGCAGCCTGTAACGCTGCGGTGACTGAGGTGCTTCCTGTAACGCTGCAGTGACTGAGGTGCTGCCTGTAACGCTGCAGTGATTGAGGTGCTTCCTGTAACGCTGCAGTGATTGAGGTGCTTCCTGTAACACTGCAGTGACTGAGGTGCTTCCTGTAACGCTGCAGTGATTGAGGAGCTACCTCTAATACTCACTGACTGAGGTGCTGCCTGTAACACTGCAGTGATTGAGGTGCTGCCTGTAACACTGCAGTGACTGAGGTACTGCTTGTAACACTGCAGTGATTGAGGTGCTGCCTGTAACACTGCAGTGACTGAGGTGCAGCCTGTAACGCTGCAGTGACTGAGGTGCAGCCTGTAACACTGCAGTGATTGAGGTGCTGCCTGTAACGCTGCAGTGACTGAGGTACTCCCTGTAACGCTGCAGTGACTGAGGTGCTACCTCTAATATTCGGTGACTGAGGTACTCCCTGTAACGCTGCAGTGACTGAGGTGCTCCCTCTAATACTCACTGACTGAGGTGTTGTCTGTAACACTGCAGTGACTGAGGTGCAGTCTGTAACGCTGCAGTGACTGAGGTGCTCCCTCTAATACTAACTGACTGAGGTGCAGCCTGTAACGCTGCAGTGACTGAGGTGCTACCTATAACACTTTTGTGACTTTGAGTTGCTGCATGTAACACTGTAGTGCATCTGAGATGCTGCCTGTAACACTGTAGTGACTGAGGTGCCGTCTGTAACATTGTAGTGACTATGAGGTGCTGCCTGTAAATATGTAGTGATTCTGAGATGCTGCCTGTAAATATGTAGTGACTCTGAGGAGCTGCCTGTAACACTGTTATGACTCTGAGGTGCTGTCTGTAACACTGTAGTGCCTCTGAGGTACTGCCAGTGACTGGAAAAGTTTAAATTAATATATCAAAAGTACCCGTCCCCAGTGATGGGAAGTTTAAGTTAATCTATCAAAAGTACCCGTCCCCAGTGATGGGAGAAGTTTAATTTAATCTAGCAAAAGTACTAGCTTTACAATGTGAGTTTATCACTGCATACGTCAATTGAAAACTTTACAGTGTTAGTTTATCATTGGATACCTTAATTTAAAACAAACAAACAACTATTTGCTTTTGAAGTTTCTCCACGTGGTACTGGACATTTCTTCACATGGTATGAGGTGTTTCTCCACGAGGCACTGGACGTTTCTTCACATGCTACTAGGTGTTTCTTGACGTGGCACTGGGTGTTTCTCCATGTGGCACTGGACGTTTCTTCACATGCTACTAGATGTTTCTCGACGTGGCACTGGGTGTTTCTCCATGTGGCACTGGACGTTTCTTCACATGGTACTAGATGTTTCTCGACGTGGTACTGGGCGTTTCTCCACGTAGCACTAGGCGTTTTTTCACGTGGTACTGGGCGTTTCTTCACATTAGATTGATAGGTACTGCAAGTAGGATGGCGTGGTCTCTGATGCAGTTGGCAGTATTTATCTTTCTGTCATAAACATTATCTATGAGCGACATTCATCAAGAAGGAACTTTTTATTTTAGGTATATCTCACAAACTCGTAGTTATTAGATATATTATGTTCAATCAATCTAACAAGTGTTAACAACTTCAGTTGAAAACAACAATAAAAATCTACACCGTAAAAGACTCCAGTGGGTCAGTAGTTAACTCTATGGTCTTACAACTCTAAAATTCTGAGTTCGATTCCCACATAGAGTGTCATATACACTCATCGTGTGGAGTGTAGATAAATTTCAAATAAAGGTTATTTTATAATGTAATTGATTTGGTTGTTGTTAAGCACAAAGCTACTAAATGGGTTATCTGTGTTGTGCCCACCACGTAAACCGAAACCAGACTCTAAGCGTTATTAGTCTGCAGACTTCCCGCTCAGCCCTGGGGGCGATAGGGGGAGGTTGACATGAGAAATAAACCACACACACATCAAAATTCCTAAATAAAAAGTGCACTTATATTTTGCTATAATATTTTGTCAGAGAAATATATATAAGTACTATTATTGTCTGTAGTTCTGAACTTGCTGTAACGGAATAGAAACTGACTGATGTTCTTATATTTAATAACATTGATAATAGTCCTCATTGACGTTCCTTCATATATTAGTTTCGTTTTTGTTTTTTTAGACGAGTGGGCGTCACATGAACAACTGAACCGAGTTAATCCTGAAATGGTCGTAAAAAAGGTCAAAGTTACAACGACAAGAAAGCTTATGTTGGTCAACAACATTACCTAAGGTGAAAGGTTTCGTCTCCGATGACGTCACGCATGAAGCTACTCTTTAAAACTCTTTAAATTGTTGTTTCCAGATAGCAATTATTAATCAAAATTCATTTTCACTCCTTCTACCTCACAGAAACTTTGGATTGGACATAAAAATGTAAACAAAAAACAATTTGTTTCTTTTGTTCAATTTCGTGCAAAACTACACGAGGGCTATCTGCGTCAGCCGTCCCTAACTTAGCAGTGATAGACTAGAGGGAAGGCAGCTGGTCAATCAATCTCGCTGTTCGTTGGTGAAAGAGTAGCCCAAGAGTAAGCGGTGGATATTGTTATCTAGCTGCCTTCCCTCTAGTCTCTCACTGCTAAATTAAGGATGGCTACCTGGAGAGGAGTTAGGCGCCACCAGGTAAATCTGCCCCGAGAATCATCGATGACGCATCAGTATCTAAAGCGCTCCAACGGTTGTAAGCGGTCTCAGGATTAAAAAAAAAAAGGGCAATCGACGACAGCAATGGTGCACGGATACACATGTATAAGCAGAAAATAACTCAATACAGACAGACAGACATATAATAACAATTTAAATAAAGACCGTTGAAAGTATTCTTTACCCCTGTGTCTTAATTAATCAAGCGAGCCGCTGCCATGACAACGGTCGTTTCACAGACGTTGTTTTTCCCTTTGCGCAGAATGCATCTTCTCAGCAAATAAATGGAGTAGAAAAGATTATAAGAAGAAAAAAAAGGCAACCGACGACAGCAATGGCGCACGGATACACATGTATAAGCAGAAAATAACTCAATACAGACAGACAGACATATAATAACAATTTAAGTAAAGACCGTTGAAAGTATTCTTTACCCCCCTGTCTCAATTAATCAAGCGAACCGTTGTCATGACAACGGTCGTTTCACACACGTTGTTTTTGCATCTTCTCAGCAAATAAATGGAATAGAAAAGATTAAAAAAAAGAAAGAAGCGTGTCATCCGTTGACAAATACGTGTAATGTAAGCACGTGCAATTGTATTACCCCCCCCCCCATCTTATTTAATCTACTTGAAAATTTTCACGTGAGGGAAGACGAGATATTTTTCGGGGGAAAGAAGTTCTCGTATGAATATTTATCATCTTAAATTTAGGTATTTATCGAAAGGTCAAAGGTTAACAGGTATTTCGGTAAGTACAGTTAAAATGGTTTGCTTTAGGAAAAGTGGCTTATTTTGTTACTTTTTTTTTACTTATAATATGTAATAGCCACAGAAGGTTATCTGCTGTGTCCATCGCGGGAAATCGAACCCCGGATCTTAGCGTTTTAAGTCCGTAAATTTAAAACTAACCCAGCGGGGTGGGTTATTATACTTTAGATCAAACAAACTAAACTGAACTAACTAAAGTGGTTTGTTTGTTGTTGTTCTGTGTGTTGACTGTCCATGTGCCCATTTCTATATAATTATAATAGTAATGTCTGTTGTATGTCCATGTAACTACTTCTATATAAATAAAATTGCACTGTCTGTTGTTTGTTGTACAATGTACAATGTTTGTTGGTGTTCAATTGGTAACTGGAAGCCATTTACTTTCCTATACTTGATTTGTAGCCTAGCCTCTTTAATGCAGTGTTTTCCAAACTAGGGACCGTACACAAAACACACAACATTGTTGAGGTATTCGGTCTGATAGGAGAGCTATCTGCGCTAGCTGTCCCTAATTTAGCGTTAATAGACTAGAAGTAAGGCAGCTAGTCAGCACCACCCACCGCCAACTCTTGGACTACTCTTTTACAACATAATAGTTCGATTGACCTTTTTTATGGCCCTTAAGAAAATCTGATCATCGCACGAGTATCTTAATTAATATATACTTTAGTATATATTTAAGGAGTTAATTCATGGCATTTTTTTTTAAGCTGAGTCATCCCTAAAAAAAAACAAAACTGAAAGACAATCAGGGATAAAAGTGTTTAAATTGTTGTCTACATGTAGGAATTATTACTTAAAATTCACTTTCACTCTTTCCATCCCACTCAGTTAATTAAGCACAAAGGTACACAATGGGCTATCTGTGCTTTGCCCACCACGGGTATCGAAACTCGGATTCTAGCGTTGTAAGTCCGCAGACATGCCGCTGTGCCACTTCGATTTTTTTCGATAGTCTTTCTCATTTGTATTTACTTTTATTCGTCCAATATGTTACATATTACTTCTTTTACAGGCGGTTTTACTGTATGCATTAATGTGAAATACTTTACGTCATTTATTGTGATATAGATTATTACTTTATACTTTTTTTTTCAATAATTTAAAAAATATATGATTTGATTGGAAGAATTTTAATACTCGGAGCTTTAAGGGTGTTGCCACTGTAGTGCCACCTGTTGGATACTTATGAAGATAAACGTAACTTTCAAATACCTCTTCGCTGTAGTTTTCTGTGCAATAGGCCTAAAAATGTCTTCGAAAGTGTTAGTATAAAGACTCCTTGGGCTGATAAACTTATATTTACTGATACGGTATAGACGAAAACGTTTAGGAATGCAACGTATCTCACGCGCTTTTGTCACTGCTTCTGGATTTTCGAATTTCAAACGGTAGTTGGCAGTGGCCCCCGCAATTGTGGGGGAGGAGCCAAAAGGCGATGTGATTGTAACGATAGTTGTACAACAGAACAATGTGACGCATTCCTTAAAGTTTGGGGTTTTTACTTAAAACTTCCTCATAAAAATATCTTTGCAACGAGACCTAGGAAGCTTCCTTTTTGGTCTTGCTTTAAGGCCGGTCTGACTGTAAACAACGATAGTTTATTCCTCATGTGTCTTCGTATAGAGCAATAAAAATTGTTCTAAAAGCATTACATTTCATGTTTTACAAGAATGTACTGATTATGTATTCCGTAAAGTTGGGACGTTAATCAGTGTCAAGTATTACTTTGATTACGGGTGTTTTATGCTAACGCCATCTATGTTCTACTAATCTTATAAATTCGCTGAATAGAGAATAAACAATTAGTACATGTCATTGTAGTTTGATACGATGACTAATCTTTGTACTTAGAACGTTGAAATTTGAATTTATTATTTCCTAAGGGCTTCATTTAATGGACTGTTACTGATTATTATTTCCTAAGGGCTTCATTTAATGGACTGTTACTGATTATTATTTTCTAAGGGCTTCATTTAATGGACTGTTACTGATTATTATTTTCTAAGAGCTTCTTTTAATGGACTGTTACTGATTATTATTTTCTAAGGGCTTCTTTAATGGACTGTTACTGATTATTATTTTCTAAGGGCTTCATTTAATGGACTGTTACTGATTATTATTTTCTAAGGGCTTCATTTTAATGAACTGTTACTGATTATTATTTTCTAAGGGCTTCATTTAATGGACTGTTACTGATTATTATTTTCTAAGGGCTTCTTTTAATGGACTGTTACTGATTATTATTTTCTAAGGGCTTCATTTAATGGACTGTTACTGATTATTATTTTCTAAGGGCTTCTTTTAATGGACTGTTACAGATTATTATTTTCTAAGGGCTTCATTTAATGGACTGTTACTGATTATTATTTTCTAAAGGCTTCATTTAATGGACTGTTACTGATTATTATTTTCTAAGGGCTTCTTTTAATGGACTGTTACTGATTATTATTTTCTAAGGGCTTCATTTAATGGACTGCTACTGATTTTTCGTGTGTACGTCAGAAACTCTACATTAAAGTTATTCAGCTTCGCTAGTGTGTTTATTGTTATGATCTAACATTAGAATTTTCAATACTAGTAGAATCGGTAACTAAAACAGTTGTAAAAAAAAAGTCGAACTCTTCGGGCTCACTCAACATTATAAATTAAAACCCATACCAAAAAAATAAATTAAAATTCCAAAGGGTGTGAAAGGGCTAATTTAAAGTAATAAAAAGCGCAGCTCTACCAATTTGGAACAAACACGCACATAAATTGGTGCTGCTTGCCAAGCCTACAGCCATAATTATCACGTATACACCTCTTGTCCATGAAAACCTGTAGATAAACCCGCACTCAGCATAACATCAAGAATATGAATAGACAGGTGGCGTTTTAAAAAATAATAATAATAAACGCTTCTTTGATTTAAATGCCTGTTAAATGAATACATTTTTCCTAGCTTGTAACGAGCAGAAAGGCGTAAGCACTCTTTTTTCGCAAAGCTATTCCGCCATCTTGTGTGACGTTTAGGTCATAAACGTAAAGAAGATGATGGTTTATGTTTCACGAAACCATAGAAACAGTCCATTACGTTGAAGCAGCATCCGGGCCTGTTGATGGAAAAGTCTGCGCCACAAGGCTTAATCACAGAGTTTATAAAAGGGCGGGGTAGTATAAAGTAGCTCACGTTCTTAAGTCTCCAATAAAGCCATAAGTTTTTATTTTATTTTAGTACTGCTTATTTTGCATCATATGCCGTGTACTGTTTGTACATTATTCTATTTTAGGTCTGTCTACAGTTACCCTTAGAAACAAAACTTACGAAGTACGGAGGTATGTCAGCGCCAATGTTGCATTATTTTGTTCAAACATAGTCTAACACATTTATGAATTACGGAGGCATTCCAGTGCCAGTTTTGCATTATGTATACTAACGTTGCAAAAGAACTTTACGAAGTACGATGGTAGGTTAGAGCCAATCTTTTAACATATTACTTCAAAGTTGTCTACAGAAAGACGAAAATCTCAAAAGCTTCGTAAATCGTAACTGTTTTCGTATAACATTATAGTCTCTGCTCAAATGCATGACACGCGCGAGATCATCAACTACGATGTTGTTGTTGTTGTTGTTGTTTTTCTTTTGGTAATATTCATTTTGATAAGCTTTCGTTAGTATTAGCTTTAAACACAGAGACCAGTAGGCGCTTGGCGGTAAGTCAATGGACTCATAACGCTAAAAATCGGGTTTCGATATTCGCGGTGTTTTACATTCAGGTTCAGATACCCAAATAAGAGTTTATTAAAGAGAGTATAACGTAATGGAGAAAGGACAAGAACTGATAGAAAGAAAAGAAAACAGGGCAAGAACTGGTGAAGAAAACAGTAAACAGGACAAGAACTGATAGAAAGAACAGTAGACGGGTCAAGAACTGACCGAATTTGTTTGAAATTTTGCGCAAAGATACACGAGGGCTATCTATGCTAGCAGTCCCTAATTTAGCAGTGAAAGACTAGAGGGAAGGCAGCTAGTCATCACCACCCACCGCCAACTTTTTGGCTACTCTTTTACCAACAAATAGTGGGATTGACTGTCACATTATAACGCTCTCATGGTTGAAAGGGCGAGCATGTTTGGTAGGATGGGGATTCGAATCTGCGAACCTCAGATTACTAGTCAAGCGCCCTAACCACCTGGCTATGCCGGGCCGAACTGATAGAAAGAAAAGAAGACAGGACAATATCTGAAGGATAAAATAAAAGACAGGACAAGAACTGATGGAGTAAACAGTATATAGGACTAGAGCTGGTGGAGAAAATAGAAGACAGGACAAGAACTGATGGAGTAAACAGTATATAGGACTAGAACTGGAGGAGAAAATGTAAGACAGGACAAGAACTGATGGAGTAAACAGAATATAGGACAAGAACTGGAGGAGAAAATATAAGACAGGACAAGAACTGATGGAGTAAACCGAATATAGGACAAGAACTGGAGGAGAAAATATAAGACAGGACAAGAACTGATGGAGTAAACAGTATATAGGACAAGAACTGATGGAGAAAATATAAGACAGGACAAGAACTGATGGAGTAAACAGTATATAGGACTAGAACTGGAGGAGAAAATGTAAGACAGGACAAGAACTGATGGAGTAAACAGTATATAGGACTAGAACTGGAGGAGAAAATGT
>NW_013667917.1:25312-30737 GCF_000517525.1 Limulus polyphemus
ATAGCCCTCGAGTAACCTTGTATGAAATTTAAAGCAAAAAGCAATTCATTTAAAACTAGCTGTCACTAACAAATTGTCCCCAGTGCTTTAGTGCTAAGTCTCTGGATTATGACTCTAAAATTCGAGTTTCGATATCCTTGGGGGGCACAGTACAAATAGCCCACCGTGTAAACCAATCGCTGTCCCACCGGGAGACTCTAGTATAATCATAGAGGTTTGGGCGAATTTTTGATGTTATTATATTTTTTACTAGGATCAACGTAAACATTCTTTAAGTATTAAAAACGCTCGACTGTTGATTAATAAGAAAATACAATTTATTAATGATTTTTTTGTTTTCTTTTTGGGTCAGCTTATAACTCTATATTCAGGGCTTCGATTCAGAAATAATAAAAAATAGAAAAGGCCCTTCCTTCTGAATTATTACCCAGTGGGACAGCTGTAAGTTTACAGAATTACAACACTAAAATCCGGAGTTCAATTCCTTGTAGTGGACACATCAGACAGCTCAGATAGTCATTGCGCAGCTTTGCGATACAACAAATTTCATTTTAGTCAAATAAATAATAAAAGAATCTTTGATAAACAACTGATAACATTAATTTTAATTTCTGTGCTCACTCTTCACCTTTTCCCACCTACTTGTTTTTAGTATTGTAATTTCACGGCGAGACAAGCTTCTCTCTGAACTAGCATAGAATTAAACGAGATTATTCATCCCACAAAATGGGGTCTCGAGAAGTCTACTGATCACAATCTATTGCACAAAAGCGGCATTTTTTATCTCAAGGAGCGCTAGGAAATCCCCCTCCTTCCCTAAACACAAACTTGTCCATCTGTTCAAGAAGATTCATAGATCAGTAAGCTGAGACGTCAGACGAGTCTTGTCGCTCCGCGCTTAGCCTACTGAACAGCAAACAATAAATCCAATTGATTTGTTTGACTGCTGTCGGGAGACTTGAGCCCAGCTTCGGAAGGATCCCTTCCTTCTTTTTTAGGTACGGGAGTCTTCAACAGATAACAATGATAAGAAGACGAAAAAATAACGAAGAAGAGATCTTTAGGCCTTCTGCGTAACCCAAGTCGAACAATGCAAGACTTAATACCAACACTTATATCTTCTTTATTTAAAGGAGTAACCACCATATCAAGGCTTAGAGTGGACAGTTTTAAAGGAGTAACTACCATAACAAGGCTTAGACTGGACAGTTTTAAAGGTGTAACCTCCATATGAAGGCTTAGACTGGACAGTTTTAAAGGAGTAACTACCATAACAAGGCTTAGACTGAACAGTTTTAAAGGAGTAACCACCATATGAAGGCTTAGACTGGACAGTTTTAAAGGAGTAACCACCATAACAAGGCTTAGACTGGACAGTTTCAAAGGAGTAACCACCATATCAAGGCAGTTTTAACTCAAGCTTATTGGAATAATTTTGACTGTTCATCAAACGCCCCATTGTGGTCTTTGTTTTTTGTGTGTTTGCTCTCTTTAACTGAAACTCTAGCGTCTGCTTGACAACTGCTACGAAGTTATAACTCGGTTTCTAGCTAGTTCTAAGAAAGAGGAATCCACTTATTTATTGTTCGATTAGAAATTGAATCGCCCATTGAATTCTTCTTTATTAACGGCTTGTCAAGTTACACCTGAATGAGAAGGGATAATTTCTTCCTCAGCTCGATTAGCCCTTCTGCCGTGCGTTGCTATGGTTACTATAGCTAGCTTGGAACTCCTTTCTGTGTTACCATGGTCACAGATATAGATGAAACGGTTCGTCGACTTGACAACATTACCAGTATGAAAATGTGATAGGATAATTAGTTTTATATACTCTACTTTATTAGATTATTAAAAATATGGTTACTTAAGCCTAAAGGCCTGTATGAGGAATTTAAAGAAAGCCGTGTTTGTCTATGTACATAATTATATATATATATTTACAAAGTGTTGGTTTCGTTAAACAGTTTCTGATAAAATGTAACAAACAGACCACACAGTTTCGAAACACTATATTTTATCAGCAAATGCAAAGAAATATGTTGATTAAAAAAGAAACATAATTGTTCGCAAAAATTTGGGCTTCGAAGTTTAAAACCACGCAGCAGTTTACTGTCATTAAAACAGGTCAAGATAATTGTCGTTGTAACAGGTCAATATAATTGTCGTTGTAACAGGTCAAGAGGGCAGTCGTTGTAACAGGTCAAGATAATTGTCGTTGTAACAGGTCAATATAATTATCGTTGTAACAGGTCAAGATAATTGTCGTTGTAACAGGTCAAGATGATTGTCTATGTAACAGGTCAAGATTGCTGTCGTTGTAACAGATCAAGATTACTGTCTTTAACAGGTCAAGATTATTGTCTATGTAACAGATCAATATTAATGTCGTTATAACAGGTCAAAATTACTGTAGCTGTAACAAGTCAAAATAATTATCATTGTAACAGGTCAAGATTACTGTCTATGTAACAGGTCAAGATGATTGTCTATGTAACAGGGCAAGATTGCTGTCGTTGTAACAGGTCAATATAATTATCGTTGTAACAGGTCAAGATTGCTGTCGTTGTAACAGGTCAATATAATTATCGTTGTAACAGGTCAAGATGATTGTCTATATAACAGGTCAATATAATTATCGTTGTAACAGGTCAAGATTGCTGTCGTTGTAACAGGTCAAGCGATTTAAAATAACTGAAACAATAAACATAATTCATATTTTGAAAATTTTTATATTCAAACCCAAATAAATTTAGATTCATGGAATTATTTGCCATAAACATACAATGGATAACTTGATGTACGGTGTATCTACGTTCAGTTAAAGTTCCATATCCGAACCCCCTAGTGGTGAAACAAAGAGGGGAAGCTATCGGGACTGACTGAAATTTATTTATTTGAAATTCAATAAAAACGTTTAAAACTACTTCAATATCAGCTGTACAAAATTTTGTGTGTAGTTGTTATTTCTTGTACTTCTTCCCAAAACAAGTTTTAAAGCTGTAATTTTTGTTAGCTGTTGAATTTTTTTCATCCATTTATTTTGATCAAGTTTTACCAAAAACGTGAAAAAAATAAACTTTGTATGTAAACAATGCCTAGCGAATTTAGTTAGTTCAAAATGATATATATTAATCAACCACATTCCACATTTGATCAGCCAAGGCGACTGTCATAAAGAAATAGTTTATTTTATACGTAGAGGTTTGTTTTCTTGTAGTTAAGCACAAGGTTACACAATGGGCTATTTGTGCTGTGCCCACAACGGGTATCGAAACCCAATTTCTAGCGTTCTTTGTTCATTAATCCAAATCTTGTATATATAAATCCTAAAATAAACAAGCTTTATTCTTTGTTCATTAATCCAAATCTTATATATAAATCCTAAAATAAACAAGCCTTATTCTTTGTTCATTAATCCAAATCTTATATATAAATCCTAAAATAAACAAGCCTTATTCTTTGTTCATTAATCCAAATCTTGTATAAAAATCCTTAAACAAATAGGCTTGGTCCATCTTTGTTCACTAAGTCAAATCCCATAGATAAATCCTAAAATAAACAAATTTGATTCTTTGTTCATTAATCCAAATCTTACGTTTCCGACAGAGCGAATGATGAACTCATTCTAATCTGTATAACAATGTTCGATCTTGTACGAACCTCTGATTAATTCCTGGTTGTTTATGATCTCTGATGTAACACTAATATTTCTTTCTTGAATTATCGCTTCTGTGTGAATTTAAACATCAGAATATTCTACTTGGCTTCCATATTCAAACAGTCAAATAAATCAAGGAAAGAGCAAGTCAGTCAAATTTCTCTCCAAAACAATGGTTAACTACTTCCAACCACGAGGGTTTCTTCAGATAGTACAATGTGGGTGTAAATCAAGCCTGTTATTAACATATTATCTTTGTTGGATCAGTCTTGGTGAGCTGAACCAGTAATAAAACTTGTGTCGTTATTTTGATTTATTGTCATGAACCCCCTGCGAGAATAAACAGGCGGAACTTTGTTTTTTTGTTGTTGTTTTTTTTTTGCACATGGGCGTGTTTTTAAGAGGGCGTGGCTAGGAGGCGGTGCTAAGACTGCAAAATAATTTTCAAAATGACGTGGAAGAAACTAACGAAACACACAACAGCTTACGCCAGAAAACGGTCTTGTTGTTCTTATTTTCATGACTTATAGAGGTATACACGCCTGTTTCTTTTGGTAATATTCATGCATTTACATAATACATACAAGCTCGTATATGTAACATTTGGAGGATCACAAATAGCATAAAAACTGAAACTTATTTTATTTATTAATTATGGCTTTTTTGGCACAATTTTCTTTGTTTTACTTGCCTCTACCTTGAAATGTCTACAAGTAATCAAACACAATCGATACCTCAATCTGAGCAGAAGGACGGTTTATTCTAACTTGGGGCACACATGGTACAGAGGTTAGTGTTTCAGGATACAGTCGAAAGTTAACGATTCGAGACACGACGGACCTAAACATGGGATTTTCCGTATTTTCAGCTGTGGTTACGTTATAAAAGTGGCAATCAATCTCTTATTCGGTGGGGGCAACTTGCTATCCGAAGGCTATAAATGCCACATTTTCTGGGGGTCATACCCCCTGATACCATGTTCATGTCTCTCATACACTTTAGCCCCCACCCCAGGTAATTTCTGCTTCTCGCGTCTGTGGTTATTAGTTTTGTTGTGGTATAATATCATTCCTATTACCATTTAAGCAGAATCTGGTTTTTAAAATTCCAAAATAACCATTTTGTAATTTAAGAGGAAGAGACAAGTATTTGTTTTCATGAATTAGTTTTGTGAGTTTAAACGTTTAACGTACAAGAACAGAAAACATAAAAATCCATGTAGTAATTCAAAAGGATTCATTTCTTCGTTTTAGTTTTAGAGCAAAGCCACATTTGGGGAAGAACAATGTAAGACAGGACAAGAACTGATGGAGTAAACAGTATATAGGACAAGAACTGGTGGAGAAAATGTAAGACAGGACAAGAACTGATGGAGTAAACAGTATATAGGACAAGAACTGGAGGAGAAAATATAAGACAGGACAAGAACCGATGGAGAAAACAGTATACAGGACAAGAACTGATAGAAAGAAAGGACAAAAATCTTGGAATAAAATCTGTTGAGTAAAACATACTTATGTTACGATACAAGCTGTCGTGAAGCTAAAAACCAGTGGACAAAGCTGCCCGTTCTTGTCCTATATACTGTTTACTCCATCAGTTCTTGTCCTGTCTTACATTTTCTCCTCCAGTTCTTGTCCTATATACTGTTTACTCCATCAGTTCTTGTCCTGTCTTACATTTTCTCCTCCAGTTCTAGTCCTATATACTGTTTACTCCATCAGTTCTTGTCCTGTCTTATATTTTCTCCTCAGTTCTTGTCCTATA
>NW_013667917.1:31076-35726 GCF_000517525.1 Limulus polyphemus
CCCGGATTCTAGCGTTGTAAGTCCGTAGACATACCGCTGTGCTACTAGGGGGCTAAGTGATAGACTAGAGGGAAGGCAGATAATCAACACCACCCCGCCACCAATTCTTAGGCTACTTTATCCTTTATCAACGAATAGTAGGATTGACCACCACGTTATAACGCCCAAACAGCTTAAAGGATGCGCATGTTTGTAGGCAGGATTCGGACCTTTGACCCTCAGATTGCCATCTAGTGCTCTAACCGATGCTAAATCGGTTTCCTAAATGTGTTGCTTGCTATATAGTTTATCCTGTCAAAACTCTTATGCGTAGGTAAACAATTATTATAGTAATAGTATACACCGAGAACCATCCCGTTTGTTGCCCTTGGTGGAGGATTTTGGGCAGTGAGTTCTTGGAGAGATGAGTTTAAGCGACGTTAGCGATAATATACATTTCTTTCACTAAAGCATTTTAAGAACGAATCCAACAGGATTTTATCAGGACTACAGATCCTCCATATAGTATACCAGTTTAACACACATTGTCTGCTCTTCAATTTTAACCGATTTTTTTTTCTCACGCCTATTTATCTATTCCTGTATTAAGTTACTTTACATTTACTGCAGATGGCGCCACATCCATTTTATTGTTATTATAATTTTTTAAAAAAACAACTGGCATTAAAACTTCAGCACAGAAACATGAGATGGTTGAAAAAAAAACTTAAAATAATACGTGCTTATCTACCCCTTCACCAGCTTTGTGTCTTGTTAAAATCCGGAGTTCAATCCCCCGCAGTGAACGCAACAGATAGCCAATCCAACTTTACCCTAAAACAATCAGACAATGTAATGTAAAATTATATTTTTCTTCAGCGGCAGTTAGTTTATTATCCTATGATTACTAAAATTAGAATAAACGCCAAGCATTTTATGTTAAACAGAAGGACGTGGTCCAGTAGTTAGTGTGTTAGGATGCTGATCGTAGGGTCAGGAGTTCGAGACGTGGACACGTTATAAAGATAACAGTAAGTAAATCCCTTCATTCAGTTAACACATATGGGAAAAGTCTTTGTGGTGGCGGGTGCTGCTAGCCGGTTGCCTTTCCTCTGGTCATTGGCTCAAAAGTAAGAAAAGTTATAACAGAATACTTAGGGCTTCAATCTAGGTCATTTAACCTACGTACCCATGAGGCGATGTTCAAGTTAACCACCTGCCGACATATCAGAGAGTTGGGGTTTAGACGAAGATTGAAGTTGGACACTCACTAGGGGCCGTCGCTGCTAAATACAAAGTTTGCCATTTCAATGTTTGTTACCATTTTTTGACATTAAATCTGTATAACTCTGGCAAGAAATTTCATCACATCATTCTTTTACTGGCTTTACAGTAACAAAGTTTACAGAATACTAATCACTCAACACTCAAGGAACTAATTAAAGAATGCAGTGTTGAAAAATATTGTTTTTTTGTTTCTTTTGAATTTCGCGCCAAGCTACACGAGGGCTATCTGCGCTAGCCGTCTCTAATTTAGCAGTGTTAGACTAGAGAGAAGGCATTTAGCTAGTCATCACCACCCACCGCTAGCTCTTGGGGCTACTCTTTTAGCAACGAATAGTTGGATTGACCGTCACTTTATAACGCCCTCACGGCTGAAAGGGCGAGTATGTTTGGCGGGACGGGGATTCGAACCCGCGACCCTCAGATTGCGAGTCGAGCGCCCTAACCACCTGGCCATGCCGGGCTAAACACAAAAGAACACTTGCGAGCGGTTGCTGAAATTGTAGCCAAAAGGTAGTGGAGAAAAAAAAAATCAACGTGAAAGAAAAACCTGTTGACGTTAATATCTAAAATAGGTAGCTTTTAAACACTAAATTGTGTACAGAAATTTGAAACTAATATCACACTTAACTATTCTAGAAATAGCAGACCTAGCAACGTGTGTGTCTCTCATAATGGGCTTAAACAGTCGACGACAGAGACATCTGCACGAGCTGTACGACAAAAGACAAGATCTTTCTAGGCGAGCATGTTTGGTGGGACGGGGAGCTGAACCCGCGATCTTCAGATTGCGAGTCGAACGCCCTAACCACCTGGCCATGCCGGGCCGTTGAAAAATATAATAGGCCTAGTTAACTGGGTCTTGTGACAGCTAAATTAGCTATGGTCATTTTTCATCAGCTTGGAGGGGCATTCATCCTATTGTTGGTTAAAGGTTGTTTATTGTTGTCATTTTGTTATAAATTTATAGGCTACTAGATTTGTATTGTTCTTTTCATTTCCCGTATACTCGTGGGGTGTGTCTACATTTTTATATATATATATACCTTATCACAAAAAAATATAATATTACCTAATTTAATGCAAATGCTCGAAATATGAATATATTTAGTGTTATAACTGTGTATACTTACTGAAATAGATGTTAAGACTAACTATAAACCGCGTGTATTGTTGATCCACAGTCTAAAGGATCCTTTAGATAAAAGTCGGGCTGCATGGGGGGAGGGGGGGGGGATTTCAGGTTTGACCACTTCAGTAAAAACGAACGTGTGGAGTCAAACGGCACGTGATTAATGACAGTCTGTTAACCTTAGTCTGTTTCATTAAACGGGCTCTTCGTTCAGATGCTCCACAAGTTGTAGTTTGTCTTTTGATACGAAGTTATAAACATGGTACTCGGTCTGTTTAGTTAAGAACGGGTTTCTCAGTGATTATAGACATATATATATATTCACCTTTTGATAAAAACGTTTTCAAGTATTTTTATACATTTTCATTACATAAACGCGAACCTTGTCAACCATCAGGTTGTCAAAACGTTGTACATTTGTAATAAAGTTTCCTTCACGACCCATTCAAGTCATCTCCAAACTTTACATAGATATATTGTTTTATAGAACACTATTAACCAGTGTATAGAGAGTAAGGAGATATTACAATGTTATAAACGTCTCCTTAATTAATACAGAATACATAAATATATACATACATATATTGTTTTATAGAACACTATTAACCAGTGTATAGAGAGTAAGGAGATATTACAATGTTATAAACATCTCCTTAATTAATACAGAATACATAAATATATACATACATATATTGTTTTATAGAACACTATTAACCAGTGTATAGAGAGTAAGGAGATATTACAATGTTATAAACGTCTCCTTAATTAATACAGAATACATAAATATATACATATATGTATAAGTAGACGTACATACATACATACATGTGTGTTTTTATTTATTTTTCTGCACATTCAAATATAACAAGTTTCAACTAGCCGTCCTACTGACGTTTAATCATTGGACTGTGGCATGTTGTCATTAACATCTACGTATTACTATTATGTGAATCTCGTGTTGTTCCTGGACTGTGGCATGTTGTAATTAACATATAAATATTATCATGTGAATCTTGTGTTGTTACTGGACTGTGGCATGTTGTCATTAACATCTACGTATTACTATTATGTGAATCTCGTGTTGTTCCTGGACTGTGGCATGTTGTAATTAACATATAAATATTATCATGTGAATCTTGTGTTGTTACTGGACTGTCGCATGTTGTCATTAGCATCTACGTATTATTATGTGAATCTCATGTTGCTACTGGACTGTAACAAGTATTTTGTTGTTGTTGGACTGTGACATGTTGTCATTAACATCTACGTATTATTATTATTATGTGAATCTCGTGTTGTTGTTGGACTGTGGCATGTTGTAATTAACATCTACGTATTATTATTATTATTATGTAAATGTCGCGTTGTTGTTGGACTGTTGCATGTTGTAATTAACATCTACGTATTATTATTGTTGTTGTTGGACTGTTGCATGTTGTAATTAACATCTACGTATTATTATTATGTAAATGTCGTGTTGTTGTTGGACTGTTGCATGTTGTAATTAACATCTACGTATTATTATTATTATTATGTGAATGTCGTGTTGTTGTTGGACTGTAACAAGTATTTTGTTGTTGTTGGACTGTGGCATTTGTTTAAAACAACATCCATGTGTATAAGGTATTTCTTTAGTTTTAGTGACTGTGTTCGACAATAATTATTTGTTAATCTACATATTCATGGACATGTGGGCGTGAACCAAATCTTTGTTTGCCTTCATCTGTAGCGTTAATTTACATTCATACTTTACACAGTTACTCAGGTTGGTTTTAGTGTAACAGTGTACAATGAGTTACTGAAGGAGGAACCACCGGTTCTCTAATGTAGCCTGGCTGGTTGATCTTCTGCTCTACCAACAGTATGGGGTGGCGACGTGCTGTCCCGTGAGTAGCCCTCCCGGTAGTTTGGAACATCCTAGTTGTCGTTGTGACAGAGAAGTTGAGGGATTTACGGACTGGCTAACTGACGTGATGCTCGTTCACGAAGCTGATTGGAAAGGGATTTTTTTTTTTTAATGAAAAGGTTGACACAGCTGTGCCGTTCAAGACTCCGAAGAAGTATTAAACTTTCTTGATATCGGGAACTAAACGGAAACTATATCTCAAAGTGAGTTTTAACCAAATTATTATCACTACAGAACAAGTGAGTTTTAACCAAATTCTTATCACTACAGAACAAGTGAGTTTTAACCAAATTATTATCACTACAGAACAAGTGAGTTTTAACCAAATTATTATCACTACAGAACAAGT
>NW_013667917.1:36652-43431 GCF_000517525.1 Limulus polyphemus
CGTTTCCAACGTGTGAACGTTGCTTCATCTCTTCTGGCGCGTAATGCATGCGAAACATTTTGGACAGAATTGTCACCGGTGATGAAAAATAGATTCTCTATGCGGATATTAAAAGCGAAAAACAATGGCTAAGTCCTAGACAAAAACCAATTCCGACCGCAAAACATGGACTCCATCCGCAGAAAGTGATGCTTTGCATTTGGTGGGAGTAATTCATTTCGAACTCCTCAATCCACAGCGAACTGTCAATGCAGAGATCTATAGTCAGCAACTGGAACGTTTAAATCAAGCCCTTCATCAGAAACGCCCTTAACTCGTCAATCGGAAAGGTGTTCTTCTTCTTCACGACAATGTACGTCCACATGTGGTACGTTTGACGCAACACAAGATTATGGAGTTGGGTTGGGAAGTTCTCCCCCACCCACCATATTGTCCAGATATGGCACCATCAGATTACCATCTTTTTCGTTTGCTGCATCACCATATTAATGGGAAAACGTATGCAAATGTGGAAGGTGTTAAAGAGGACATCGACATGTTTTTTTGCTTCAAAGCCAAGTTGTTTCTCTAATCAAGGCATTAACAACCTGATTGTAAGATGGAAAAGCATCATCGATAAGAATGGAGACTATTTCAGTTAATAAATGTTTTGTTTTGATATACAAGTTGTTCGGGTTTTTTCATCTAAAAAAAAACGACATTAATTTCTTGACGACCTAATACAATATCACGACTGAATTTATTTTAACTCTACGCGACATTTTGCATCTCCTCTAATGAGTTATCGACATGGTTACAGACTTACAACGCTAAAATCTAGGATTCGATTCCCCGCGGCGGACTTGGAGCACATAACCCATTGTGCTAAAACAAACAATGCGCATATTGTTTAAACATTCTAGGTGTCGCTGTATCCAAATGGTGGTTTAATTTTTTTTTTTATTGAAAAATCATATCATATGTGTGATCATATGAAATAAAATGCAAAATGATAAAAACCCTATAACCCGAGCGCTTTCGAAAGATTGATCTTTCTTCTTCTTTGTATCTTGTGAGTCTGAAATTCGTTCTTTTTTTTTCAATAATCAGAACTTATTTGGCAATACTTAATTTTATTAGCTAAACAATGAGTTCTAAAAGTGTCACTAGATGGCATCAGTTGCTCCATTTCTTCAATTTCACGACGATTGCTTTCAAACTTGCAACTCTTTACCTATTGACACTGGATATAACAGATATAATGTGGTTGACATATTGTTATACATTCCTGTTTACTTTCTATCATGAGGTCTTAGAATACGTACTTATCTATCTATCTCAACATTGTGTACTTAATTGTCATTTGCAAGAAATATACTAGTCAGAAACTCCAAGAATGTCATGGACGATATTGTCATTTACTAGAAATAAACTAGTCAGAAACTTTAAAAATCAGGGACGATATTATTTTTTACTAGAAATAAACTAGGCAGAAACTTTAAGAATGAGGGACGATATTGTCATTTACTAGAAATAAACTAGTCAGGAACTTTAAGAATCAGGGACGATATTGTCATTTACTAGAAATAAACTAGTCAGAAACTTCAATTATTTTATGCTACAAAATTTGATATCCCTCTCTCTCTATAACCGTTCCTTTTCCTCAGACAGACCAGGATGACTTAAATATTTACCTGTTTCTTCTACGTCCCTAGCATAGCGGTATATATATTTATGACATAGCTGTCGTCCCTCATGTTGAACTACTGACCCGAGAAAAGGCAGTCAGTGAGTACCAAGCTAGCATCCACGTTAAAGTATTCACTGTCATGCTTATAACGCACCCACACCTTAAAGTGCTGAAAATATTTTGTGGTAACGAACGGATTCGAAATCAGCTCCGAAATCTAGAACTTCGCTAGACAACCAACCCATGCCTAGAGAGTTAAATTCAGAGCTCTACCACAGAGTAAACCCGCGCCAGCAAGTATACAGCACCTACCAGTCGACTGATAATCAATAAACTTCCAATCACTAAGAATAGGGAATACACCACACCTACCACTAAATGTGGACACTTCGTCAAATTTGTCTTTATTATTAGACTGAGTAAAGCCCCCTCTGGCTCAGCAGCAAGTTAGTGGGCTTATAACGCTAAACATCTGGTTTCGATAACGCTGATTTTAAAGTTCGTGGTCAGATGTGTGTCACGTATCATTTTACCTGATTTTAAAGTTCATGGTCAGATGTGTGTCACGTATCATTTGACCTGATTTTAAAGTTCATGGTCAGATGTGTGTGTCACGTATCATTTGACCTGATTTTAAAGTTCATGGTCAGATGTGTGTCACGTATCATTTGACCTGATTTTAAAGTTCATGGTCAGATGTGTGTGTCACGTATCGTTTGACCCGAGCCTGATGATATCACTAGTATTCTGACTTAAAGTAAAATATAATCCGAATTGTGTAATATCAGTCACAACATCAGTGGGCGTGTTTATTAGGACCAGTCCATAGTTAATATCTAATAAAGCTAAAATCAACAAAACACCACTTCAGCCACCTACAAAGCGCCATCTGGGCTTACCTGACGAACAGTAATTGAAGGATATTTCTAATTGCATCTAAAAATCTCTTGGCAAGTTCCTTAGAGACCCCCCGACGTGTGTCATTACTTGTTGTCAAAAGGAGTAATTCCAGCAGCTAAGCACACACACACAAACATAAATATATAGTGCACGTGCAGTACTTACCAGCGTGTAAAGTGCACGAGGATCATCAGAGTAATTTAGTTGTCGTAAAGGGTCGAATGTGGATCTCGGCTGGGAATAAAAAAAAAAGAATGATTATGTGACTTCCATAAAACTTTTATCACCAGTAAACCTTACAGAGCATAAAAACCATTCCGCTCATCACCACGACGTTGAAATTACCTTATATATTCGTATTCTTCTGTTGCTCGCCCTCTCGTGATATGGAAAAAGTCTTCATCTTTATGTATCGGTTAAATGTTGTTATGTTACTACCAGCTGGAGACTACACTGAGAGGAGTTTCGTCTTTTCCTTCTCGAAATGTTTTTCGCATTATCTTTAAAAAAAAAGTGCAATTAACTTAAAATTACAGCATTTGAACGTCTTTCAAATGCTCTGATTATCTGGCAGTGTTTCAAGCGTTGTTATTAATAGAAGAAAAAACAACAAACAAACATCATCGCCAGATAAGCTTCTCCTCCCTGAAATCACATTCAGCAACAATGTAAGAAATTTATATTCGAATACGCTGTTTCCTAGCACTGTTGTAGTAGTTTAGGAGAGATTTTATTTGTTTGTCTCAGCAATAATGTAAGAAATGTATATTCGAATACGCTGTTTCGTAGCATTGTTATAGTAGTTTAGGGAAGATTTTATTTGTTTGTCTGAGCAACAATGTAAGAAATTTATATTCGAATACGCTGTTTCCTAGCACTGTTGTAGTTTTATTTGTTTGTCGTCTTTTTTATAGCGTATTAGTGTTTAATGAGGACTTGTTTTATTTGAAAAGTTATATTATACAACCGTTAAGCGTTACTCCAAATAGTCTTAAAATTACGAAGTTAAACTGATTATATGTAAAGGTTTGATGGCAGTAGATTTAAATTAACGAGTACAAACACCTTTCTTTAACCTTGTTCATCAAACAAGATTTTTTTTGTACTTTATTATAGACCATAACAAACGATTTTCCATTGATGTCATGGCTCATAAAGATTTTCCTTTGATGTCATGGCCCTTTTGCAAATTTATTATATACCATAGCAAAATATTTTCCATTGATGTCATGGTCCTTTTGCGAATTTATTATATACCATAGCAAAAGATTTTCCTTTGATGTCATGGCCCTTTTACAAATTTATTATATACCATAGCAAAATATTTTCTTTTGATGTCATGGCCCATAAAGATTTTCCTTTGATGTCATGGCCCTTCTGGGAATTTATCATATACCATAACAAAAGATTTTCCTTTGATGTCATGTCCCATAAAGATTTTCCATTGATGTCATGGCTCATAAAAAGTTTCCATTGATGTCATGGCCCTTTTGCGAATTTATTATATACCATAGCAAAATATTTTCCTTTGATGTCATGGCCCTTCTGCGAATTTATTATATACCATAGCAAACGATTTTCCATTGATGTCATGGCTCATAAAGATTTTCCACTGATGTCATGGCCCTTCTGCAAATTTATTATATACCACAACAAAAGATTTTCTTTTGATGTCTTGGCCCATAAAGATTTTCCTTTGATGTCATGGTCCTTTTGCGAATTTATTATATACCATAGCAAAATATTTTCCATTGATGTCATGGCTCATAAAGATTTTCCATTGATGTCATGACCCTTTTGCGAATTTATTATATACCATAGCAAAATATTGTCTTTTTATGTCATGGCCCATAAAGATTTTCCTTTGATGTCATGGTCCTTTTGCAAATTTATTATATACCATAGCAAAATATTTTTTTTTTGATGTCATGGCTCATAAAGATTTTCCTTTGATGTCTTGGCCCTTCTGTGACCTTATTATACGCCATTACTCATACTCGGTAGTATTAACAACATATCTATGAGTCAACCAGACCATGTATGGTCTTCCACCTCCAGGATACCACATCCAGTATTTCCTCAACTGTCTTGTAAATTTTACTGGTCTGTCTTATGAAGTGTTCGACAACCCCAAAAATGAAAAGAACAGGAGGAAATACCATGTCGTTCTTTTTTGATAGATGGAAAAATTGTTTACAAAACTTTTCCCGAGATCCTGGTGTTATTGTAATACACCGTCTCAAGTTCTGGTTGAATCATAAGACATTTGATTCGCATGATTACTCATAAAATACTTGACCCTGGTGGTCATTAATGAAGCTTTTGGTTTATATTCGGAACCATTATCATGTGTCTACGACCCATGTTACTTTTCATTTTACATTTTTTTTTGGGGGGGGGCTACAGTTTCACTAAGAATTTGCCCCCGTTTCTGCGCCTGCAAACTGTCGTAAAATGACAATGATTCAGTTTGATTATTTATCAGCCAGTTTTTATGTAGTCACGTTGTACAGCCAGTGGTTTTCTTTTATATAAATTGTTTAGGCAGAGTATTCATGATGAATCTAAGTTTCAAATGGTCAGCAACTGCCTGTTGTAGAAACACGAGTGTAGAGGACGACGTTTCGAAAGTCTTTCGCCTTTCGTCTACAGGTCTGTGTATATATGGTGTTGTAGAGTGCTTTAAACAGAATGGTCACACCTCCTCCTTCATCAAAAACTCCCTAAAGAAGACCACAACAGAAAGAAAAGATAAAAAAAAACACAACTTCTACCATTTACCCCCCTACCTGCAAAATTTCAGTGAAAAACTCAAACACATAGCCAAAAAATTCAACATAGAAGTCTGTTGGAAATCCTACAATACATTAAGATCCATTCTGGTGAAAAACAAACAGAAATCTATTAATGAGAAACACAAAAACATCATTTATGAAATTCCGTGTTCAAGCAACAAAACACACACATTAGAGAAACGGGAAGAAGACTCGCGACAAGAATAAAAGAACATAAAGACAGTACAAAACTCATGAAAACACAAAATTCAACCATTGCAGAACACGCCATGTTAACTAGACACAAAATAAACTGAAAAAAAACAACTAGAATCATCGACATAGACACATTTTGGAAGACAAAATTAAAGAATCATTTTATATGAACACAATTAAACCTTCCGGATTAGAGGTGAGTAGCCTGTGGCTACCATTGGTTCAAGTTATAGGAAGTCTCTCCACTAATCAGAAACAGGGGTAAACCAACCAATCATAACATAAGACCGACAACGCCCGATGATTTATTATTGTAAAATAATAAACTGCCAGGAACAAAACGCACTGGTTTTCTTTTTCGACGCCCGGTTCGTGAAAGTGGGTTTTCTCAGGGCACTCTCGTTTTCCCCCACAGCAAATTTCTCCGGCATTGAATTTATAGATCCCAGCCGCCCTGAAGGGCCCTCTGTCCCACAGGGGGCCGTTCGAATTGTCAAGTCTCGATTTCCCCTTCTTTTTGTCTTTCTCTTAACTCTTCATGATCCCCCCCCCCCCGACTGCTTGTTCAGGCACTCTCAAACATATCATGTCAACATAACATCAAGCTCAACTCATATACAGCCCACACCACCATCACATGTGGGGCGAAGAGAAGCAGGAGCTTCTGAGCACCCCTGGTAATCCCTCTAGGTTTCACCTCGGTGTATTTTTTATACCAAAATTCCCGCCACTGTTTTGATTTGATTTGACACACTGACTTTGGGGCGAAGAAAAATAACTCTAATTTCTGACCACCCCTGGGTTATTAAACCCAAATACCTACGACGATTGGATATCACACATTGAGCCGAAGACGAAAGACTTGCGAAACGTCGTCCTCTACACTTGTGTTTCTACAACAGGCAATAGCCGTCCATACAACTAAGTTTCACCTGTGACTGTATTCTTAAAGAAAACATATTGAAATCTAGCCTAGAAACATAAGTTTTGAATTTATACGATAAATGAGGTCCATATATGGACATACCACGTGAACATATTATTTCCTTGCCATTTTTCTGTAAACTTGTTTTCGACAATGTTTCTGGCTCGACTCGTAATCTGAGGGTCGCGGGTTCGAATCCCCGTCCCGCCAAACATGCTCGCCATTTCAGCAGTAATATGACGGTCAATCCCACTATTCGTTGGTAAAAGAGTAGCCCAAGAGTTGGCGGTGGGTG
>NW_013667917.1:44321-47934 GCF_000517525.1 Limulus polyphemus
AAACTTATATTAAAGTTTTTCTTCATTACCCATTTAAGCCGTCTCCAGCCATTATCATGAAAATTAAATCTTATTTTCAATAAGCAATCCTGAAAAATATTTGGGGGTGCTTAACTTTTTTCCAGGTGTATATTTGTAATGCGATCTTACTAAACTATGGGCTGGTACAGCTAAACGTTCGATGCGAATCTGTAAAAGGCAGTCCCTCCGATTGGAATTAATTGTTCAAGGACTAAAGTAATTTAAGAGAGAATATAGTGTACTTATCAGTTGTTGCACCCTCTAGTAGGAAAATAATGAACTAAATACAGACTGTGTTATCTGCGTTTTTTATGCTATTGAAACTACATATAAAAACGTCAGGTGATTTTTTTTTCAAAAGATGTGTACCAAAAAATCTCAGACATTTTTAACTATGTAATCAGCTCTGAAATAAAGCAACAGATTTAAATTCGAATGTATATTTTGTTTTAAATATGTTTCACCTTAATGAAAACACAAGCTACAACCAAATATAATTTTTTTCTTATTTTTTTGTGAAACACATTTCAACTAGAAGAAAACTTTAAAGTTCAATATGTCATAATCATATAGCAATACTATCGAATTATGTAGAACCAAAGTCCACAATGTGGAATAAGGTCACCATTCACAGTGAAGTTGATATTACGAAAGAGAACACTCCGACACACAGAAATAAAAAAGCCACCACGATAAAACTAGCCATATATTATACCATTAATAAGGTAATAAACAAGATTTTGGTGATAGAAACAGTTTCCTAGATAACTCCCAGACAGACCTTAAAATAAAGTTAGTTGAATAAAGAATATGGCCGAAGAAACGAGTCACAGAAATCCCACTGGACTACGATAATTCATAAGTCCCCCGATGCAGCTCCAATGGACTTTTGGTCTGTTTAAAAGTGTTTTTTGAAAGTCTACAAATACGTACACGGGAGGGAGGGTATGTGGAAAGTTTGTCGAGATGTGTGGTCAGAGACTGACCTTGCTTTCCTTCGCTGAAGCTAGTTACAATATAAGATACGTGTCGGGCACTGGAGCGTGTTCTTCGGACTGCGCATGAGCGACAATGGAGAAAATAGTTCCAAAGGCAGTATGAAGACTGGAACGTCGTTCTTGTAAACTATGATAAAACCTCAGTAAACGTTGAACTTGACGGCGACGAGTTTAATTTTTCAAGAGTCATTCCAAATACACGAGAGGTTCCATTTAAGACTGTTTGTTCTCAACTAATATTAACTTCCAATCAAATGAAACTACCTTCTTAGATCAGGATTAATTAAATGTATTGTTTCATCAGTTGGGTAATTTAACTGTCAACATATTCGGGCCTAAACCCATTAATACCTCACAAGGTTCGAGCAACTTCGATATTTATATGTTAATTCTAAACCCATATACAAAGCTAAGAACGCAAAATAATCTTCATTAACAATAACGATATAAAAACAGAAACATTAAAATTATAAAAAAAAAGATACGTTAAGCATTCTAGCCAATACTGTTAATGAAAGGAAACTTAAAACAATGATAATCTTACTTATGTTGTAGCTAGTTTCCCCAATAGCTAGACAACGTCCATTTTGATTCACGATTTTACGAAACTTTGGAGGTTGCTATTTTTTCCCCCATTTTCACAGTAATAAAAAGAATACACTGAAAATGAAGAGGGCTGGTCTTTTAATTGTTCTGGTTTGTTGTTAAGCATAAAGCTAATTAGCACATAAAAGCCTGAAAAATGTGCATATATATATATCAAAGGTGTTATTCAGGATAGTGCAGTACAATTGGAAATAATTATACGCGTTTTGATGATAGCAAATTTTCTATACATTTTTTTATGTCTCCTTTTTTGGCAGCTTTTCAATGATGAGATCTGAAGAACTATTAAGAGGGAGCAGAATCCCATGAGGAGGTAACTAAGAAAGCCAACCATTTTTTTTATTTCTTTGAACAAATATTGACATGTGAGTCTTACTGAGCTGAATTCCTATTGATCAGTAGAATAAATTCAATTTATCATTTCTGACAGATCAATTCTGCTCTCTTACTACAGGAGGACCAGATAGTCCTGCTGTGGTAAAGAAGACGTTTAAATGTTGCCAGAGGGGCTCTGGATAAAGTTAGAAGTGGTCCAGAATTTCTTCTCGTTACTGACTGCCACAATCCATCATTTCGTAACTATTTTACTCTGGTAAAAAGGTGAACTTTAAACATTTATCACAGCCTTCTCTTCTATTAAATGTACTTCTATTTCTCTCTCTCTCTCTTCGGTTCGCATGCTATCAGTTTCACCTGATTGTCCAAGAGCTGTAATTCTATCACACCCACATCATTCTAAAGAAAGCCATACGAACAATTAGCTACCTGTTAATCCAAGCAATTTCCACACCTTCAGTAAACTGGTGGAGTTTTATATTCCCGCCTTCAGGTTTCTTTTTTTTTTCTTCTTATAGACAACCAGGAATAATCTTATCCTTTGATGTTTTACACATTCTGTTTTTCGGTTTCCTCGACTTTGTGAACATGGAATAACTTATCTTGGTGTTTGCCACTTTTCGGTTTCTCTTTTGATGCATAAACTTTTTGGAACCTTTTCTAGGTTTACAAAGTCGAGGAAGCAAAACAGGATTAAACATTCGACCACAGAGACATCTGCACGAGCTGTACGTCAAAAGACAAGATTATTCTAGGTTTACAAAGGCGAAGAAGCAAAAAAACGATTAAACAGTCGACGACAGAGACATCTGCACGAGCTGTACGTCAAAAGACAAGATCTTTCTAGGTTTACAAAGTCGAGGAAACAAAAACGAAACCGGTAAAATCTTGTCTTTTGACGTACAGCTCGTGCAGATGTCTCTGTGGTCGACTGTTTAATCGTTTTTTTGCTTCCTCGCCTTTGTAAACCTAGAAAAATCTTGTCTTTTGACGTACACCTCGTGCAGATGTCTCTGTGGTCGACTGTTTAATCCTGTTTTGCTTCCTCGACTTTGTAAACCTAGAATAATCTTGTCTTTTGACGTACAGCTCGTGCAGATGTCTCTGTGGTCGACTGTTTAATCGTTTTTTGCTTCCTCGCCTTGGTAAACCTAGAAAGATCTTGTCTTTGATGTACAGCTCGTGCAGATGTCTCTGTCGTCGACTGTTTAATCGTTTTTTGCTTCCTCGCTTTTGTAAACCTAGAATAATCTTGTCTTTTGACGTACAGCTCGTGCAGATGTTTCTGTGGTCGACTGTTTAATCGTTTTTTGTTTCCTCGACTTTGTAAACCTAGAATAATCTTGTCTTTTGACGTACAGCTCGTGCAGATGTCTCTGTGGTCGACTGTTTAATCGTTTTTTGCTTCCTCGCCTTTGTAAACCTAGAAAGATCTTGTCTTTTGACGTACAGCTCGTGCAGATGTCTCTGTGGTCGACTGTTTAATCGTTTTTTGCTTCTTCGCCTTTGTAAACCTAGAAAAATCTTGTCTTTTGACGTACAGCTCGTGCAGATGTCTCTGTGGTCGACTGTTTAATCGTTTTTTGCTTCCTCGCCTTTGTAAACCTAGAAAAATCTTGTCTTTTGACGTACAGCTCGGTTATGGATTCCGT
>NW_013667917.1:48830-53843 GCF_000517525.1 Limulus polyphemus
CAATAAAGTTGTCAAGGTGTCGTACTTGTGAAGACGTTTCGTCCAATAAAGTTGTCAAGGTATCGTACTTGTGAAGACGTTTCGTCCAATAAAGTTGTCAAGGTATCGTACTTGTGAAGACGTTTCGTCCAATAAAGTTGTCAAGGTATCGTACTTGTGAAGACGACCTTGACAACTTTATTGGACGAAAGTCGTACTTGTGCAGACGTTTCGTCCAAGAAAGTTGTCAAGGTATCATACTTGTGCAGATGTTTCGTACAGTGAAGTTGTCAAGGTGTCGTACTTGTGCAGACGTTTCGTCCAAGAAAGTTGTCAAGGTATCGTACTTGTGCAGATGTTTCGTCCAGTTAAGTTGTCAAGGTGTCGTACTTGTGCAGCCGTTTCGCCAAAGAAAGTTGTCTAAGTATCGTACTTGTGAAGGCGTTTCGCCCAAGAAAGTTGGCTAGGTATGGTACTTGTGAAGACATTTCGTCTTATAAAGTTGAGGTACTCTACACGTGTAGTTGACAGGTTCTATTTGTATTTTTTTTCTTTAAGAGTCACATCTCGACGGAAACGTCACGTCTGTCACGTGACATGCTTGCAACTACTAATGTTAGTTTAGTGCCTCTGTAGTTTTAGTGGTTAACATGGACTACTGGAGCATCCGAAAGAAACTACATTAAAATAGTATGTTCTTCCCGAGGAAAAGATTTCGGTTACTCAGTGACAACTTTCTGCGACTGTCTTTAAAAGCAAACTTCGGTAAATTCTTTGAAATGTGAAAATGGAATAAGCGAGATAATAATTTTTCAATCTTGCTATCTATGCCTATTTAAACACTGAGAAAAATATCTTTCTTCGTTGTCAATCACAAAGCTGACATGGGCTATTTGTGCTCTGCCCGTCACGGGTATCGAAACTTGATTCTTAGCGTTATAATCCTCGAGACTTGCCGCTGTACCACTTGAGATAACTAATATGAGGAACAATATATCTTGCAACAAGAAGAGATTCAGTTTAACGAAATATCTTCTAAGTGACTTACCCTATACATAATACTCCTTCACTCCTAAATTCCCCAATGACACAGCGGTAAGTTTTGGGGCTTACAACGCTAGACTCCCTGTAGACTCCCACTGGAGCATAGGGCCCCAACAGCACCTCGCCAACGGAAGTTGTTGTTGAAGTAATTTTTTTAACAAGTTAGTTTTTACAGGGCGGAGTTGCTAGCCCCGAGCCCAACCCTCCTCCGTTCTCATCCTGGACTTGGGACCAGGCAATGGTGGTGGCATCCCTGCCGGGGAACGAACCCGGTACCTTTGGATTAGAAGTCCAACGCGCTATCCACTGCGCTATTGGGACACACAACGCTAGAAACTAGCCGTTTAAAAATGCTTTTCAGTAATTTTTTTATTTTTTTTTGCATACTGGGGGGGGGGGGGAGGAGAGGTTAGACATTTGGGCAATAAAGTCCCTGACTGAAGTCGCAAAGGCAAACCATTGGCTGAAGTAAAAAAGTTTAGCGCTATTATCATCTGTGAAGTAAAGGCATTCCACACCCACCCAACCCCATTGCCAAAATTGATTAAAAGCTGTATGTTCTCGGTGAAATGGAAAAAAAAAAAGAAGACAAATTAATAATTTTAAACAAAACTGTTTTTTTTATTCGGAATATTTATTATCCCGATGACAGTCTTAGACGATGGACCTGTAATATTTAACACATGTTTCACAATTTATCAAATTTCAATATCTGTACAACCACTGTTGGCAACAAATTGATTGAAGACAGGGAATGTCGTTGTGAACCGAGTACATGATATTATACGACAACCTAAGATAAATCTGTTGAAGAACCAAAAGAAGAAGAAAAAATATAACGAATCAAAAACCACTATACAATTGACTTGAAATTTTTAGAACAACAAAATTTTCTGACTCGCTCCAAATATTAATTAGCTTTTCCAATTTTTTTTTTCTCCAAAACGTAAGCAACACTTGTCCAAATTGTTAAGACCAATCGTAGCAATGCGCCCCCACTTTTCCAAGAAACTATAAAATAAGACTATAAATTCGGCATGGTTTTCTAGCCATACTTTCAATTGTTCTCTTAGTATTTTAGCTACTATCGAAATACATATTAATCATTAAAAAACAAGGCAATATTACGTTTAACTCTACCACTAAAAGATAAAAGTAGAAAAATTGGCTAAACGGGTACAAAAAGTCAGTTCACTTCTAACATGTATACAAAATTATGATAATAATAATAATTAAAATATACATTTTTTATCAGATTTTTTTTAGACAGACCGAAAAGATTATGTGCTAATAGTAAATTGTTATTAAAAACTGAAATTTAAAGTAGACATTTGTTAGTTTTTATTGTGTTTTTTTTTGTACAAAACTAGAGCTAAAACAATGCTGGAAACAATTCCTTTAAAACCATAAAGTCAACTATTTTACGTGTTCATAATATTTTTTATTTTACTCGTTAATTAATATGAAATAAACGCAGCTTTCAGTGTAAAAAACATAAATTATATTACATCAACTTCGTTAAGAAAATATGAATTTGGACATTGAACAATTTGCTTATTTTTGTACGAATATTCGCTGAAAAGGATTTCCTACCGACTGTCGGGTATATCATAATAAGCTTTAAACCACGTGATATCTTTTTCATTTCATCTTTCACAATGTCTCCAAAACTAAAGTCACTTTTCTACTCGAAAAGTGCAATTACTGATTTAAAAACGAACACAAAAAAACACGATTTTGTTCAACCTTTAAGAAACCTAATTTAAACCTCGTGAATTATTACAAAAGTTCTATAGTTACAAAATAAAAGCGATTTTTTTAAATCATCAAAGGTAAATGTTTAAACTGATCAAAACTGTTTTCTCTCGCAATGCTTTAAATCATTATCATTTTTACAAAACATTAGAATATGAGATGCGCATGCTCTAAATAAATGTGATTAGACATCTAAGATGAATAATAGACAAACCATGTACCAGTGGTTCGACCAATAGACAAACCATGTACCAGTGGTTCGACCAATAGACAAACCATGTACCAGTGGTTCGACCAATAGACAAACCATGTACCAGTGGTTCGACCAATAGACAAACCATGTACCAGTGGTTCGACCAACAGACAAACCGTGTACCAGTGGTTCGACCAACAGACAAACCATGTACCAGTGGTTCGACCAACAGACAAACCATGTACCAGTGGTTCGACCAATAGACAAACCATGTACCAGTGGTTCGACCAACAGACAAACCATGTACCAGTGGTTCGACCAATAGACAAACCATGTACCACTGGTTGGACCAATAAACAGACGATGTACCAGTGGTACGACCAATAGACAAACCATGTACCAGTGGTTCGACCATAGACAAACCATGTACCAGTGGTTGGACCAATAAACAGACGATGTACCAGTGGTTTATCCGATAGCTGGATTATTAGTTATAATGAAAGCACATTGTAAAGATTACTTTCCGTGGTTGGAAGAGAAGAAAGCCAAATAATATTTTTTTGATGAGGTAAGTTGTCAATCTTAGTTTGCTATCATCTCTTTGACTGACAAGAGAGAGAAAACGTTTCATCATAAAATCGTACATTTTCAAAAGGATGAGAATTACGTATATAACAGCCATTGAAATATAAAGGTGAAGTTAACCCACATAAAACAGTTTTTATGGAGACGTTCACACCGTGGTGATAGCACTTTGGAGACGTTCTCACACTTCAAACTGACTCGTAAAATGAACGTGAAAATCTTTTTCAAAAAAAAAAAAAAAATGTAGTTTTCAACAACATCTAATATCAGTCGCTCCTTCCTTAATCATTACTGATGCATGATTGTTTAACTACTCCTAGAGTCGGCCAATTTGTATCGAACAGAAAGTTGAATTTGCCTCCTCACCCTGAAGTTCTTTAGTACTTCGACGTCTAATCACAGTTGTACAAGCATGAATAATCTTAATTTTAAATTTATACATCTGTCATAAAGAAAAGTTTCGACCACCTTTTTTTTTTTGTTGTGTGTGTGTGTGTGTGTATGATTTTTCACATCTGACGACCGCAAAAGGAGGAAGGACTTTTCATTGTCCAACATTTGTACAGTTTCAACTGCTTTGCTTTGTTAGTGTTAAAAAATTGCTGATCTGATGGTCAGATATTGATCAGGATTAGCTCCGTTTGTAACAATAAAAATATAAAACGTGACCCTCGTATTATTTCGGGCTAAGTTTTCTTAATTTGAAATATTCAGAGCCTTATTCATCGTAGGATTATTAAAGCTAAAAAAAATGAGGATAACACAAGAATCGGTAATAAACGAATATAAAAACACCGGCACATATGGCACAAAGTTTTTGTTTCTTTTTTGCTGATAACTTTGTCGAACAAAAGTCAGTGGACGTGGCTGTATTTCTGAACACCAGTCAAGTCAGAATCATCTCAAACAATGAAAAAAAAAAAATCAGATAATCGTATTCGGCACGGGCGACATGAATCACAAACGTTTATATACAAACCTAGATGTGCACACGTGACACCTGCACGTGTCACTTCCACTGTACACGATGTTTTCAACTGAATTCACTGCACAGGATGTTTTCAACTGTATTCACTGCACAGTCGGAAACATCGTGTACAGTTGGAAACATCGTGTTACAGTTGGAAACATCGTGTGCAGTGAATTCAGTTGGAAACATCGTGTTACAGTTGGAAACATCGTGTGCAGTGAATTCAGTTGGAAACATCGTGTTACAGTTGAAAACATCGTGTGCAGCGAATTCAGTTGAAAACATCCTGTGCAGTGAATTCAGTTGGAAACATCGTGTTACAGTTGAAAACATCGTGTGCAGTGAATTCAGTTAAAAACATCCTGTGCAGTGAATACAGTTGGAAACATCCGGTAACACGATGTTTCCAACTGTAACACGATGTTTCCAACTGTAACACGATGTTTCCAACTGTACACGATGTTTCCAACTGTAACACGATGTTTCC
>NW_013667917.1:54843-58346 GCF_000517525.1 Limulus polyphemus
TTCTTCATTACCCATTTAAGCCGTCTCCAGCCATTATGTAACAGTACTGTTAATATGGTGTTCACAGATCATGTAACAGTACTGTTAATATTGTGTCATTTTAGTCACAAACATTAGTCTTAACGGTTATCTTTCTTTAGCCAACTTTGAGGTTTCTCAACTGAAAACTTACTAAACAATTATTTCAATAATATTTATTGATTGATAGCTACGACTCAAAAACATTTACTAAACATTTATATCAATAATTATTATTGTTATTCGGTAGCTACGACTCAAAAACTTTTACTAAACAATTATTTCAATAATTATTATTGTTGTTCGGTAGCTACGACTCAAAAACTTTTACTAAACAATTATTTCAATAATAATTATTGTTGTTCGGTAGCTACGACTCAAAAACTTTTACTAAACAATTATTTCAATAATTATTATTGTTGTTCGGTAGCTACGACTCAAAAACTTTTACTAAACAATTATTTCATGGAAACAACAAAGAAGGACTTTCTAATAATAAATAAAACAAATTCAAAATATCGAAGATGATGCTCGTCGAATAATCCAAACACGTGAACTCGTTGAAGTAAGAAACTGGGTTTTCTCTGCGCAAGGTTCCACTACAACAAGAATAACCACTCTAAAGAAGAGATAAGATTTATGAAGCAGATAAATATTACGTTACTTATACACGTACTACCTGAAGAAGTTTAGGCTTACGGAAGACAAGATTATGACGTCAGTGTGACGTCATGAAAGCAGTATCACGTATCGATGTTAAGGAAAGGTACCCCATTCGTAATATCAGGAAAAAAATGCCTTCACATATTGTTTGTTTGTTTTAAGGCAGAAAGCTATACAATGGGCTATCTGTGATGTGCCCACCACGGGCATCGAATTTTTTTATTATTTTTTTTGCGTTATAAGTCTACAGACTTATTGCTGAGCTACTGGAGTGGGGGTTCACGTGCAAGTACAGCTTGACATATATGAAAGCATTAATTTCTTCCTAAACCAGAGAACACGAGTAGCCCCAAATTTTACAATCACCAAAAATCTGCTTGCTTGTCCTAGAGTAACTGGCAGGCACTGGACACGTAACCAGCCATTGAAATATTTCCTCCTGGCTGTTGTCCTAGAGTAACTGGCAGGCACTGGACACGTAGCCAGCCATTGAAATATTTCCTCCTGGCTGTTGTCCTAGAGTAACTGGCAGGCACTGGACACGTAACCAGCCATTGAAATATTTCCTCCTGGCTGACAGGTTTGTCCCTTCCTCTCCACATCTTGAAGTCGACCAGCCAGATCCACACGATAAAGAGAGTGAGAGACACTTGATTAGAGAAAAACAAAACGTCGCCAAAGCGTCAGAACTATGAACGTGTGTCAAAAGTATAAAACATACAAAGCGATTGCAAAAAAGAAAGAACCAAATATAAAAATTTCGTTAGCCCAGAAAAGGCTTTATGCGCTAATATGATTGGATTGAACACTGAATCGTGACAGACGTTTGTGTATAGTTAGAGAACATCCATCAATAGTAACACGTATCTGCACTAGACGTCCTTACTTTAGAGATGACAGACTAGGGGGAAGCCAGCTAGTCAACATCACCCACCATCAACGCTTGCGCAACTCTTTGACCAACGAATAGTGGAATTGACAGTTACATCATAATGCTCTTGCAGTTTATTAAAAGTTGTGTATATGAACCCTGATGAAACCGCAAAAGCGAAACGTTGGCTAAAGTGAAATATATATATATATCTGGAGTGTAAATGTCGTTTTTTCTAAACTTGTTACAAATACGCAAGTTTTATAAACAGTAGAACACAAAAATGTGCAACACTCACAAAATTAAAATAAGTTTTATGAAAAGTGAAAGAACACAAACAAACATGTTCGTTAATTAAATAGCTATACTTGTATTACCCTACAGACGGCTGTTTCAAAGATTTATACATGTTCGATAATTATATGGCTATACTTGTCTTACCCTACAGACGGCTGTTTCAAAGATTTATACATGTTCGATAATTATATGGCTATACTTGTATTACCCTACAGACGGCTGTTTCAAAGATTTATACATGTTCGATAATTATATGTGACAAGATCTGTTGTTTTTGCTGTTTGTAGTTAAGCCAAAGCTACAACAAGGGCCATCTGTGCTCTGTCTACGACGGGTATCGAAACCCGGTTTCTAGCGTTGTAACTCAACAGACATACCGTTGTGTTACTGGGGGGGGGGGTTGTGAGAAAAGAACAAAAGCAAATAAGGACACTGCCACGACTTACAAAAGTTTAACAGAGACTTCACGAGCGTCAAACTTCACGGACTCTCCCTGTGCTAAAAGACAGTTATTTTCATCAATGCTTTGCCAATTCAGCAGAGATCTCATAAGTCCTGGTGGATAAAAAACAAATTAAGTTTGTACTAATGATGGGGGAAAACTGGCGTTTAAGAGGAAGGTCGCAAAGTGGGCACGGCTTTTGGTTAGGTTTTGTCACCCCCCTCAAGTCCACGCGTGTAAGTAGGGTCTCTTCTTAAATCCTCTTTTCTTCGATTGATTATTTCAGAAACAAACTCTGAAGATCTGGGGGGGAGGGGGGAAGAGATGTGATCAACATAAGAAAGCTCTTAGACAAAATTCTGAGTAAAAACAGCTCGTAACACGTAACCCAATTGAGATAAGAAGACAATATTTTTTCCGTGTAAGCCTGCTCCAGATTGGTGGGATTTGTCACCGTGGTAACCATCTCTGCACCGACATGCCTTATCTTTTAATGCCACAAAGACATCTTCACGTATCTTATCTCTTTGTTGATAATTCAAAGTAATTTCATTGGTTCTAGACCATAGATATAATACTTAGGCATTGAAAGATGAGTCAACAAATATCTAAACAGGATGAAACAGGTCTCAAAATATTGCTCACTAAATAAGTTTAATGGGATGGGTTTCTGACTATATATAGTCTAGGCTGAGCTATATTTTAGAAACGATTTTTATTTATAAAACGACAAATGGATCGAATCGATTCTTCATTGTGGTTTCATACTTATTTCCTCTCGGTTACTAATGCAGAAACTGAATCAACTAGGTGTAACTTTCAAACAAACAATCTAAACAATATTTACTTATAGTCGAGTGTAGTTCGTCCCATATATGTTATTTTATTTCGTTTTTTATGCACTATTCCCTTTAAAAAAAAGGTTTTGACAAACTGACCAAGCTAAATTTTTTCATAACCAATAAAATTCTTTCTTATCATGTTAAGTGACTCACCTTAGCCTAACATTTTTTTTTTTTTTCCACTGGATAAACTTGGTTTTATGTTGTTTTAGTTATAGTTTCTCGCAAAGCTAACAAGGCTATCTGCCGCCGTCCCTAATTCTCCACTACTGATCAGAGTGAAGGTAGCCGGTTAGCAGCACCATCCATGCTAAAGGATTGACTGTCACGCTTGTAACATACACACACACAACTTAAAGTTTGGATTTTT
>NW_013667917.1:58974-64121 GCF_000517525.1 Limulus polyphemus
ATACATATTAGTAAACCGTTTGATTTGTTTGTTTGTTTTAGAGCAACGCCATGTGTACCTTGAGCTATTTGCTGTATCTACTGCGAATCGCTTCTCAACAGTAACGTGTTTTGACTCTTTAATATTCAATTCTACAAGGAGTATCTCGTAGTTAGATCAACATTCTTCTTATCAACATGTTTTTAAGTATAGAGTTAAACGCCCCCTTTTTTGACCTGTGTAAAGTAGTTTACATGTAGATCAGTTATATTCTCACCTGTGGTTGGATACTAGCACCCACTGAGGGGACAGACTGGTAGGAGTCGCTACCGTTCATGCTCATAGAATACATTCCGTCACTAGATGGCACTGCTCCTGGTGGTGGAGGTGGACTGATCATCTGTCCTTGGCTCGATATCATGGCGTACGCGGAAGCGCCACCTACAGCTGCTGTAACAAAGTTACCTGCTGTAAATTGTATCTGCATGTTAAAATTCTACACATACAACTAAATTGCTTATCTTAAATTATTAAGTTCATATTTCTGGTGGAATTTCCTATATATTGAATCCGGGAAGAAAACTAAATGCTCAAACACCGAGGTAATTAGGCCTAGCACTACATATAGAGAGGGGTTGAGTACGTTATACTAAAACGGTTTTGAATAGACAAATCTGCAAGTTACGTGACACCACAGCCGACATAAAGTCGCGATAGAACGACATGTATCGAACCTGCATTTTGTACCTCGTTTGGCGTTTTATAGGTAGTGTGGGGCACTGAAATTTGATCGCTTTTGAAAAAGGTATGTAACAGCTCTTTCTGATGTAACATTTTCATACACTCATATCATAAATATGTCTGCATATTGGGATTTAGAATTTCCACGACGGAGATATCCCTTGTACTTAATGCCATTGTAAAACACAGAAATATGGATCAACTTGGAGACCAGGACCATTGAGAAAGAGACCTGCAACAAGTCGTACCACAGGCGTGGTAAGCAAAGTGTGGCGTTTTGTAAAAGGTGAGAATTCACGAACACAAAAGTCTTTGGCAAAAGCCGAATACGTACTACAAGCAACAAGGCGCAAAATAATCAAGAAAGGTCTCCTTCTTGAAAAGCAACAGAAGTCACGTGTAAACAGATTGTTTCCACGACATATCTGTTCAACCGTTGCATATCTCAAGCATGTGGAGAATGAAGAAGAGTATCCATGCTATTCCACACGACGACATACCTATGAATTTTTGTATATGAGCTTTCAGACAATTGAAATGGGGGCTTTCATTGTACACTAGATGGATTATTGAAAGCCTGCAGGGAGGAATGGTGTGCTTTTGACACGACAGCTTTACCACAGAATGTTTTTCAATTGAAACTACGTTGCGGAGACGTCAGATAGAGGATGACTGGACATTATTATGCGGACTTTAACGACGCGGTAAAGTTCCAAAACCTTTTCAATACAACGTAATCAATTTTGTATTTCTGATAGGTTTGCTTACAAGATGAAAGTTTACACAACTTACAAGTAGTAAAGATAACGCAGATTGGAACCTAAAGTGCCACCTATGGTTATGATTTCGAAGACTTAGAATCATTATATTTATTCAAATAATCCACAGAGACCTTTCACACATTTACTGCGACCTATTGTTTATTTCTTTTCTTTTTTAAGAAAAATATATATTATCTTTAAAAGAAGTTTAATAAAACTAACAAACACACATACACACACACACACACAACGCCACCTATTTGTGATTGTTCATTTATTCAATAACTCGCTAATTATTAAACAGTGGCTGAGCGAGGCGTAGTGTTTATCATGTTGGGCTGCACATCAAAGTAGTATCACTGAACATGTTCCGCAATTTCAGCTGTGATAGGTGTTGTAAGAGTGACAGCCAGTTTTTATCATACAAAACCCTCTTGACGAAGGATGCTGCTGGCCGATCATCTTCCATCTGGTCAGTAATTCAAAATTAGGGCCTGCTGTACTTAAATCCTAGGGATCTCTTATCTCGCCGTTTAACGTAAGGTGCGAATCAAATTAAAAATGGCAATTGGCTATCTGTGCTGTGCTCATCACGGTGATCGAAACCTGATTTATAGCGTTATAAGCATTCAGATTTACCTCTGAAATACTGGAGTAGGGGGTGACAATTGTTAAATAGCGTGGATACCAAAATTATGACTGTCGTATAACCACCTTCAGCACAAAAAAAAAACAACAACCAAGTTTTCTCTAAAAATCCAACGAATCACCTTTACAGAATAACGTTAATAATTTTCTACTTTAGTCCTAGCCCCCTATATTGTTTAACCGAGTAACGTAAACTTGAACTTCAAAATGAATGGAATAAGAAGTAGACGTATGAATCTTCTAACTTTTGTCTCTGCTCCGTAAACGACGTTGCTATAACAGACAGTATGCACGATATTTTGGGAAGTTTAATATTTCTGAAATTCGGTAGCCCTAAGTAGTTTCAGGCGACTAATTGGAGATAAATACAGCCTTGTATGAACATTAATGTATCCTAATTACGTGATGTTCTTCTAGTACCAGTACTCAGTAGTAATGCATCCAGTTCTTGTGTCATTTAATATGTACAGAAAGGCTTAAACGGGTATCACGTTTCCATAGCTACCAAAAGAGACATCGCGACGTTTCCATAGTTACCAAAAGAGACATCACCTTATTTATGCTAAATGGCAAACAAATTTTCAGGGCAAACAAAAATTAAGTATTGTTATTATAATTAGACAGGTAGCTTACAATAAACAACCAAAATCGTACACAGGTGGCGCGACGAGCGTTTTTTCGAAAGATGCATCTTAAGACTACTTATTACTTAAGAGGCATTAAACAGTGCAGTTTTTTGTTTGTTTGTTTAAACGCCCTGGAATATCCGCACTGTGCTCTCTGCGGGGATCTAACTACGAATCGTACAATTATCAACCCCGAGTTAACTGCTAAGCCACTAGGGGTGGGTCACAAAATGCACAATGGATTACATGATTAGATAATGAAAACGTGTTTAAAACATTTATATCAACAGGTCTTGGTGATTATCGGTTAACTTCTTATCACTTCTCCGTAGTTCTATAATCGTAAAGTATTCAAGCAAACGCCGTGCTTATCGCTTTGAAACGTAACATTACGAAATCGAAAACAAAATTCGGAGCAAGTTATGTATATATATATATATTTTTTTTTTTCAACCAGACGCCTTTCTCCTTTCTTGATCACTTAAAAGCATTTCTAAATCCCTCTTTTCATTTTGTTTCTCTCTCTTTTTATCTCCCACCGCTCCATATTTCTTTCGGGCAGAGCTAAGCCATCAACAAATTAAATTATAATGAAGAGGATCTGATACGAAACCAGACAGATCCGATCCCAAAGGAGAAGAAAACCGGGAAACTTTTGGAAGTTCGCAAGAGAAGAAGAATGGTGATATTAAATGGGGGTTGGGGTGGCAGGAAGCTAGTTTGTGGGGAGGAAATTTATATTTAGGAGACTACAGGGAATAAATCTGTAGTATAGGTGATATCACTATGGAAACAATCGGACTATGTAAATTGTTGTTTCCATAGTGATACGACTATATATATATATTTCTAGTTTCCTGGTGAAAACATCACTTGAAACACGAGAGGGCAAGTGAAAATAAAACAGTAGATAGAGTAAGTTCAAAACAATGGTTCAGCAGTTTGTCTGAAGGCTTAATACGCTAAAAACCTAGTTTTGATAATTGTGGTGGGCACAGTAGAAATAGTTAATTGTGTCACTGCAGAGCGACTGAGGTTCACCTACAACACTGTTGAAAAAATAAACTAGCAACAAGAAAAAAAAAAAACAGATCTGGGTGGACCCTGTCCACAACCGCGCTTTGATGTTAGTCAGAACCGAATAATTTAAAGAAATCACCGGCAGCCATCTCATAAACCACCAGATTCGTTTCCAATATAACAAAGCCACATCGAGCCCAGCTGCCGTGTGCATGGCAGGGATCCAACCCCGGTTTTTGGTGTTCGCTGTCCCACCTACCCGGGAAACCCACCAGTTTTGTTCGAAATATCGGTAATACTGAAAATTAACAGACGTACGAATTCAACTACAAAAAACAATTCAAGAATAATTTAACTTACAACATACCAGTTATAACTTTCGGTTAACTGTTCTGCCAAATAAGACATCCGATTAAAAATGATTGCACCAACCTAGTGTAAGTACTAACTAAAAACTCAGACTTACACAATACTTTAGAAACTTTATTTAGGGCATCAGGCCTTACTTAACAATTCCTACATTGGAATTGTATATAATTTAGGGAAATAGGATTCCTCACGGTTCTCTCCTTCCCGATGACCCACCGAACTATATATATATATATGCTTGTTTGTTTATTTTTGGAATTTCACGCAAAGCTACTCGAGGGCTATTCGCACTATCCATTTCTAATTCAGCGTTGACGGACTAGAGGGAATGCAGCTAGTCAACATCACCCACCCGCCAATTGTTAGGCCACTCCGTTATCAACGAAAAGTGGGATTGACCGTCACGTTATAACGTCCCCAGCTGAAAGGGCGAGCATCTTGGGTGACGGGATTCGAACTCGCGACCAGCAAGTTGCGAGACGAGTGTTTTCAACTACTACCGGGCCATGTCAGGCTGTTAGAAAGGTCGAAAGGGCGAGCATCTTGGGTGACGGGATTCGAACTCGCGACCTGCAAGTTGCGAGACGAGCGTTTGCAATTACTACCGGGCCATGTCAGGCTGTTAGAAAGGCCTGGTGCTTTTTAATAAAGTTTCTTAAAATTATTTTTTTTTGTAAATATTAAGGGTGTGTGATTGAGGTTTTAACAAGGCATCTGATGCTCAGCTACGAATCCTAATGACGGAGAAACGCCGTATAGGAAAAAAAATCAGTGAATCCTAGTGATTGAGATACGATTTCAGAATGGTAAATAATTGCCAAAATACTGTCTGACCGGAACCGATATTTTCTGACACACTCTTAACAAACATTCGACATCTTACGGAAAAAAAGTGGTTTATTTATTGAATCGAAATTCCGTCCATCGGGTACAATGTTTCAGTGGTTTGAAAGCTTTTCTAGATATTATAGACAAGCATCGGTACAGAGAGAGAGAGAGAGAG